>NW_013666166.1:301527-318849 GCF_000517525.1 Limulus polyphemus | reverse complement strand
GGTTGTCAGTTAAATCTTTAATGTGTTACTTAAATATCAAACCATTTCTGTGAATATAGTGACTGTAAATGGGCCACAATTCTTAGATTAATTCTACCTCTATATATTTCTAGCTTTCTGTTGATACATACTGAATTCATAATATACATGTAAGTTTTATGTATGGGCCTGATTCATTACAGTAGGTGTCTGTGAGTTCTTGGCGATAGATATTTCAACAATAAACAAATAGCACACAGTCCATTTGTTTTAAAATAATATATTAAAACAAGTCAAATGTATATACAAATTTTTGTTACACATTTGTATTCAGTGCTTTAAATAATTGTTAAAGTCCACACAGGTTGGTTCAGTTACTTTAGAACACAATTGACAAGACAAATTATTTCTTCTCTACTCTCTTATTACAATACAACCTATAATAATTTCACTTTAGAAATCGCCACTATACGCTCTTTTTGGCTAATCTCACAATCACGCAGTCTAGATCTAACCCACGAACTACATTTTCGACGCCGATAGAGGTCTGGAAAGTTCCACACACTACTAATCATTATGATGCAATAATACTCAATTAAAACAACTCAAAAGTTTCTAATAACACGACGCGATAATATAACAATCACCAATTTCATAAATATTGAACTACACAACGTATGATGCATAAACAGTTACGTAAACAAACCTGCAATAAACTATCACTTCTAAAAATAGCTGAATGTAACACTCGCGCTATATAAACGATCAAAATCATAACACTCACATTAAACTTAAAAGAGTCGCGTATATCTAACAAATCTAAAATTATTTTTAGAGCCTCACCACGTCCTGCAGTATGACTTTAATTGCAAAAGTCTTCGCCCTGGTACATTTGTCCTGTCTAAAGGTAACCTCTCTTGCCTGTATTGTTTGCATAACACACTTACTGTACAAGGAGGACGATTTCCCAGTGCCCGTTTCAACACTCCACGGCCCGGCATGGCCAGGTGGATAAGACGCTCGACTCGCAATCTGAGGGTCGCAGGTTCGAATCCCCGTCCCACCAAACATGCTCGCCCTTTCAGCCGTGGGGGCGTTATAATGGGACGGTCAATCCCACCATTCGTTGGTAAAAGAGTAACCCAAGAGTTGGCGGTGGGTGGTGATGACTAGCTGCCTTCCCTCTAGTCTTACACTGCTAAATTAGGGACGGGTAGCGCAGATAGCCCTCGTGTAGCTTTGCGCGAAATTCAAAAACAAACAAACAACACTCCACTCGTACAGACCTCTGTAGAAGCTGCATTCTGCAACTTGACCGGCTTGTCTTTGTAAGGAATAGCATGAATACCCGTTTCATTTCTTAACTGTTTGAAGTACTCCGTGGTTGAACTGAGGTGTTATGGAAGCAGCTCATATACACGTGACTTGTGTCGTTTTTTCAAGCAGAGATCCTTCTTGACTATGTTTAGTACTGTTGCTTGGGAATGTGGACGGACTTTTCTGCATTTATCTTTGTGATCATTGATTCTCTCCTGTTACAAAATGCCACACTTTGACTACCATGGCTGGAATACGACTTGTGGCAGGTCTCTTTGTGAATATTCTTGGTACCCCAAGTTGATTAAAATTCCTTTTTTGTTTCAGTGTCGTGAAGTTCAAGGACTATTTCCATTTTGTAAATTCTATATTCCCGATCTGAACACATCTTTATTACCTGAGTTTATGAATGTTTTGTGTTGGAAGGTTCTGTTACATACCCTTCCTAAAAGCGATCAATTTTCGGTGGCATCACACTACCTAAGAACGCCAAACATGTCGGAACGTATTTCTAATACATTTTGTTCCACCGCATCTATATATCGACTATGGTTATCACATGACAATATAAAAGTCCTAATATAATGCACTCATCTCTCTGTACGTATACCATTTTATAAAAACGTGGTTTGGAAGTTTAGCTTTGTCGTATTATTCATGCTCATAAGATTAAATTACAATTCAAACATTAAACACGTATATTTCCTCATATGAGTAATTTATTATACATTTATGTAACTGTTTTACATATTGGATAAAAAGGTGCCATACTCGATCCTGGGTAAAACAAATAGTTATCATACCTAAACGAATGATAAAACCAAATATTCCACGAGAAATAAAATCATATATGAAATAAAAAAACAGAATTTCTAATAGTATTGCTGTTTATCGGGTTTTTACGATTATATAACATTATGACGCCCCTACGGCTCAAAAGGCGAGCATGTTTGGTAGGACTGGGATTCGAACCCACGGCCCACAGATCGCGAATCGAGAGCTCCAACCACTAGGCCATCAACAAGGATTACGTGTACAAAAAAATGCTGAATATACATTCATGCTCAATAAATCAAGCATGTTTTGGGTCTAACTTCATGCAATACAGTATTATTGAACAACTAGCGCAGTTGATTCATCAAGCGAATTCCGTTAGAGATACTACTATTTTATCAACTTGGAGCACAACTGAACTTCTTTAACCGCTTCAAATGTAATTGGAGGATGCATGAAAGGAAAGAAATATTATGGGCCTAACTTTTATAACTTGACACTGGAGAGCTTAATTTGTCAGAATTTCGAACTTATGACAGTCAATCCCAATATTCGTTGGTAAAGAGTAGCCCATGAGTTGGCACTGAGTGTTGTTGAGTTTCTGTCTTCCCTCTAGTTTATCGTTTCAAAATTAGGAACGGCTAGCGCAGATATCCCTCAAATAGCTTTGCACAAAATACGGCAAGCAAACCTTTGTTGATATATATCCAGATATATACAGGACTATCACTTTTTTCTACTGAAGACTAAAAAAAACAAAAAACAGTCCAATATAAATTGAACAGTAATGAGATTAATGATCCTTAAGTTCCTTATATAATTTTTTATAGCAAACAACCTACATCACAGCACTAAGCTCCCTTTTTATAAGTCAGGAACCCGAAAAATCTCATCCCGAGTTTCAAGTTTTCATATTGATCGTTGGATAAAAATACCTCCTCTCAAAGATCCTTGAACTTAATGATTTTGTTAAAACCTATTTAGATAAATGAAATAAAATCTTCAACGAAATTTAGAAGAATAAATTAACAATTCTTTTTTTTAGGGGAACATAACGTGATAGTTTAGTCTTCAAGCCTATATAAAAAACTGATTATGAATAGTGTCGCGCACACATTCATAATTTACAAGAGTTTTAATAAAGATTTGGATACCATTGATCTTTCGAGTTATGTGGAAAATGAGTTTTCAGTCCCTGTTCATCAGTACTACAACTAAACTATCAAATCTATCTTATTCCTGCATAATGTGTAGTTTCTAGTTATACTTCGAAGGTTTGAAAATTGCTTGCTTTCTAATAAGAAGGTTAACACTAGAAAATCATTTACAAGCACACTTCAAATTGCGTGAAAATCCTTAAGGTGCTAACCAAAAATAATGCATAATATCATCAAGGAGCACATGACAAATGGTGTATGAGGGTTGGTTTTGTAATGAAGTTTGAATTAGTTTTCGTGAATGTAACTCTTGGTTATTAACCAATCAAAGGGCTGGGATACGTTTTTCTGAATATTTTATCATTCATTTATACAGCTGTTTGGCATTTTTTAAACAATTTTCTTTACGTTGGACCATGAATAGCAAAACTAATCACATGGAAATGAAAGTTTCGAAACACATTTCTCTAAGAATTTATTCCCAGAAATAAACATTTTCCTAGAACTAACATAACACGCTAATTTTCTCAAAAGACAAATTGTAGTGTTGGAATGTTTGCGCTTTCATATTATTGATTCAGCTCAATTTTTGAAGTGTGTTGTTTCTTTGTTTGTTTTAGAGCAAAGCTGCATTGGGCTATCTGCTATGGCCAATACGGGGAATTAAGCACCGGGTTTTAGCGTTGTAAATCCGTAAGCTTACCGCTGTACCACCAGGGGATTTTTAGGTCGGGTAAATTCTGTTGCTGTAATTAATTATGTATCACTTGATGTCATCAAACGAAAAGTAAAATATATATAATAAACATAATAAAGCTAATAAAACTTGATACAGTTAAGATTCTTTAACAGTTCATCTTATTCCTTCTTATAGTTTGATAGAAAAGATGAAATAAGCTCCGTAGCTATACTACTCTTCAGAAAAATGTTTTATGGAAAATTACCTTAAGTATTTTTTACGCTAAAAAAAGATAAAATAAATATTTTAAGGATCAAATTCCTTTTCTATACCACAAAAATAACAATTTAACAGAGTTTAGGTTTCTACGCTTAGCCCCCACATAGATCAATTTTTCCTGTCACGAATCATCAATGCCAGATATTATGAAAATGTAAAACTAAATACAGAAGTCCAACCAAATCATCCTTACTTTTGCTCGGTTTCAACTTTTTGAAAATCTCTTAATCATAAAATGTGAAAGATATTTACTTAACAACGGGCAAGAAAACAAGACTAAATATAACTGACGTGAGTCACATAAATATATAGTTTCGACTAGTTGTAGATTGCACAAAGAAACAGAAAAATATTCTTATTCGCATAGTCCGAAACTTACCTGAACTGCGTTAAGCACTACAAAGCAATACCGAGTTGATAACGAGCATCAGATACATAGTCAGCCCAGAGTTAGAATACGGCCCCCCATTCGGTTGTTGATGTCTATAATCTCTCGTTATTGATTGTGTTTCGTTTACCTTACTGGTTCAGGCGGTAACTCAACAACTAAAGCAAAGCTTTGGATCAGCCATGAATCATGGCGAATATATCAATTACGCAAGAATGGCCTTGAAGTGTAATCTTACTTTTATTCACATTAAGATTGGCATGGAGCTTCTTTTAAATAATCTTACTGTATATTGTTTGTTTGATTTAGACTTTTCACGCAGTGCGACACAGGGATATGAACGCATACACGTCCCTAACTTTGAACTCACGGACTAAACAAATGTTAGCCAGTCAACAGCACCCACTGCTAACTTATGGGCTACAGTTGTCTGACTGAATAGTGGGGTATAACAGTCATTCTTATATCGCAATAACGGTCTCAAATTGCGGAGCGCGTTTTTGCGGCAACCATAAACCGTTTCAATTAGGAAATGAAATACGGTATCAGCACAATAATTTAGTATATATTTTACTTTAATAAGAATCATTTTAACCGTACAGACAGTATGTATTCATATATACATATGCTAAGGTGAACTTTGCATATATCAGGCTAATGCGAGGAAATGGCATTTTTTGTACGAGGAACATCAAAGTAATCTATACTGTAAGAAATATCCTTTTAATGGCCAGATACTGCTGGACACAAGTGATTGGCTCATGATGTATTACAAATAGATTATTTCAGTCTTCTATCTAATTATCTGCATGTCCAATCACCTTACCTTTGTACAGATAGTATGTCAATAATGCATGGCTTTATTAAGACAATATATCCACATGTCAGTTCTCCCACAAGATATAAGTACAAATTGGAATTTGTGTCCGATATTGATTGAATAAAGTATACCTTTTCACACATGGCGAACTATTTGTATTTATTTTAACACAATAGGAGAATCACGGTAAATCGAACCCTGGATTTTAACGTTGTAAGCCCACAAACATAGTACTGACTAACTGGGGGAACATTTCCGTTGCAATCTATATAAAAAAGAAAAGTTTGTTTGTTTGTAATTAAGCATAAAGTTACACAATGGGCTACCTGGGCTCTGCCCACCACGGGTATTGAAACTCGGATTCTAGCGTTGTAAGCCCGCAGACATACCGCTGTGCCACTGGGGGGGGCAAAAAAATAAAAGAAACAGACGCTAGAGGAACTAAGAAAATAAAACGTGTAATAGTAACAATAATCAATCACCAAATGTATACAATCATTGTTAGTCATATTTCCATCAGAGGGCTATCTGGGCTCTGCCCACCACGGGTATCGAAACCCGGATTCTAGCGTTGTAAGCCCGCAGACATACCGCTGTGCCACTGGGGGGGGAGCAAAAAAATAAAAGAAACAGACGCTAGAGGAACTAGGAAAATAAAACGTGTAATAGTAACAATAATCAATCATCAAATGTATACAATCATTGTTAGTCATATTTCCATCAGAGTTTATTGGATTGCTGTTGAAATGCTGTAATGGTTCAGTGTTTACTAACAACAAAGTAACATTTGAAAAGTTTAGGTTCTTTCATATCATATTGAGTTTTCTACGATACTTATTACTTATGTAAAAATATTTATTTACTTGGGCGATGAATGTTCACATTATTATTGTTTGTTTTTTAAGCACAAAGTTGCTATCTGCACGGTCACACCACACGTATCGAACCTCAAAATTTTTAAAATCTAATTGGATTTATTATTATTTATTAATCCTGGAGTAGCCTCTCTATCTTTTTTTCTCTTTGGGATGGGATTTTTTTTCTTCACCTGAATCACACTTGATGCACACAATGGGCCAATCAGCCACGTCAGGTAAAGTTGTCCCCACACAATGGGCCAATCAGCTTAGTCAAACAAAGTTGTTCATAAGTTTGAGCTGATAGATTATAGGAAAGGAAGATCACCCACCGCCAAGTTTTGAGTTACTGTAATGGAATAGTGATATTTCACCGTCACTGTTATAATGTCCCTATGATTCTAAAGCATAGAGCGTGATTATGGGACATTGGATTCTAGGGGAAAAATGTCCAATAGAATTGCCCTCTCCATACAAAAAAAAGTACAAGTTAATGTATTTATTTTTAATTTCAACATCATTTTATAGAATAAACATATAGTTATGAGTACATAAACAGGGGGCAATTATCGGGGGGGGGCAATATTCCGAGGAGCAATTTTCCTGATACCGCGGCAATGGTGTGCGAACCATCGATCCTCAAGCACATTGACTACTTGGTCAAATTCGGCCAATCCGAAGGAGAGCTTTTTATGAAGGTTTAAGGAGGGCGATTGTTTGGTCCTGAGAAAAGCCGTTTGTTTTGTTCGATAAAATAAATAAATTCCTATCTCCTTAATCAATCTGTGAACTTCGAGTGACTATTAAGAAAAATATGACTTTAATACAGAAGAATGCGTGTGATTTTGTGTATAAGTGTATTTTGAAGTTGTCGCTGTTAATACGGAGTTATAACATAAGTACTATATTTTTTACGCAAATCACCTGATTCCGGTAGTTTTAGATATTACGTATGTAGTGAGCTTGGAACTAAAAGTGTTTCCATTATTACTGTATTTGGAATGATAAGTTACCTACAACCCTTTGTTTTTTTTTTCAAGCCTAGTCTGTTAGCAAGGGAGCATCGCGTGGCTTTTGCAACATGTTTGTTATGTATCAAACTTGCTAATACACTGCTAGTTAGCTGACCATAATGAGCTAGTTTAGCGGTAATTGTGAATTGAACAATTATTTAGAGTATTGACATTACGGGCACTTGTTATCGGATAGTAATGGACTTCTTCGTGGACGATTTTTTTGTATATTTACAGATTGAATCTCCGAGTGCTAACCTACAAATAACAGTACCAATACATCCATTCTGTGCTATCTGTTCATGAACGATACGGAACATACACCACAGACTGTGTACTTTTTATCAAATAAGGAATTTCTATCTTAACATCGATGCCCGATAATCTGGCGTCATAAAATATGGTAATGTAGAACAAATTTCAAAATTGAAAATTCCTAAACAGAATTAAATTATATATATACATACATAATGAAAATAAATTTCGTTCTAATTTACCCCTGAAAGTACAATAAACCATGCAGCTGGTCTTTCTCACTATAAATCTGATTTCAAAACTTGGCTTAATTAACCATCCCGGAATAAGATAGTAAAGTTTCCGTTTAAATTGCTATTTTTACTAATTAACTTTGAAATGTACTTGAAGAATCATAAAAGTAAATAATGTGAAATTATCGTACAAACTATAATATTAGTATTAGTCTTTTTCAACTTGAACCTTATGTGCACATGAGCTAAGGTTGCAGGTCAGAGGTCTCTAAAGTTCATATGCAGCCATTTCTAATTTTGCAGTCCTAGCTAGAGGGAAGGCAATCAAACAGCAGAAACTATTACTACAAGGGCTTTGTTTGAATTTTAACTGTACAACGAGATTGACTGTCACTCTTATAACGCACCCACAGTGAGTGGGAGTCGAAGCGCGAGCCTTGGACCTTCAGATCCACGTCCCTGTTTTCCAAACTTTAAATCTGATCTGACAAACAATGTTCATATCAAGGCTTGAAGAATAACGTATGACATTTTATATAGAGAATGGGTTAAATGGCCAGGTCAGAGACCCTTATGGCTCAGGCATAGCCGTCCCTAATTTAAAACTGCAGGACATATAAAACTTTCTGCTGAATATTTGAATGAAAGTCCTTTATCTAATCTTTTGTTTAAGTTTAGAATACTTCCAGACAATATTTTTTAAAGATACTTCTCATACAAAACAACAACAACCGAACGGTGTACTTCATTTTCATTATTTTAGAATACACTTCAGTGAAAAAACGTACTCGGCGACCATCATTCACTTAATCTCGTTAAACCAATGAGGACACAGTATCTTAAAGTGATTTACAGTATGTGTATACTGAGGCCCAGATACATTTCGGAAAACAGACTGATAAATATATTACTAAAACGCATTCGTTTATTTGGTTTGTTGACTTAAACGCAAAACTGCACATTGGGCTGTTTGCGCTATGACCACAGAAGGGATCGAACTACAAATATCACCATTATAAGCCCAGTAGCTTACCATTGACTCACCAGGGGATAAAAACCACTCATTAAATATATATATATATGCTTCTTACGCTAACTAAATTGATTTCAAACTCTGCAGTGTATTGCATCACACTAATCGAAATTTCTTGGAAGTTTCTTGAAGATTATCAACTAAAGTATTTGTTATTTTACGTTAGTTGGGCCAAACGTTTACGTTTGAGAGTAGCTGAGCTAATATCTAGAATCTATGTGGTAATGTTTTCTGAGTCTTATCATGTCTACAGACTTTTATACTGGTCGTAAAGGAAGTGGAGAAACAGTATCATATCTATCTTCTGCTTGTAAATTCCGAGTATGGCTGATGGTAATGAGTAAGTATTCTTGATTGAACGTGCGGTACGATTAGTCAAGAATTAAAGTTAAACCAATTAGGGAAATAATGCACCCGTTTTTGTTTTGTTAGAATTCAATGAAATTTATAAAATAATTAGAAAAAAAATAATAGATTTTTACTGCCCCTATAGATATGATCATGCATCGAAGAAAATCTCTAAGTAATTAAACATCGTAATAATTATGTTTAACGATTTCATCGTAAAAGAGAGAGTGGCCAGATTGCTGGCCCCTATCTGGCACTTCCAAAAAAAAAAAAGCTAACGTTAATCAACTACTATGTAAGTATAATCTAAGTGATATTCCATTGTTGATCGGTGATTAATGAAAAACAGGGTTTCTCAATTTGAATATTCGATTATACCCAACCACTGGTTTAGTCAGACGGAAGGGAGACTTTACTATTGAGTTTGTTTTCAGTTGGTAACGCTAGGTGAGGTTAATTTACAAAAATTCTGGTATTTTTGGAATATCTGTTCTATATATAAAATTATCATTTTATAATGAGACCTGCACGGCAAAGTTCCAATATGTAACGTAACTAAATTGATACAATGCTTTTCATTTCGTTTTGAATGTTCGTTACGAACATATTGAAAAAGTGGCCAATATGGCTTATTGAAGAAATGATATTTTTTATTCTTCTATATTCCTCAGTAGCATCTTATTTCATTTATCATATCTTGTGTTTCGGGTTTTTCACTCTCAAGTATATTTTTCTGGCAGGATTTTTCAAAAATATTAAGAAAAATACATGTAAAGCAAATTTATTAACTTGCATAAAATGATTGTTCGTAGATTGGTGAACAATTAAGATTTGTAACCCATTTTATTAGACTTAGTATATCTCAAAATAAACGTTGCATAAACAGTACAAATAATTTTGAAATAGGCTTAGTTCTCCAAAGAAATCATTTTACTTATAAATATATATATATTTTGAGAAGTTATAAAATGGCTTATATTAAAGATTAATGATTCGGGGAATGAATAAGTAAAATAAATAAACGGAAATACGTGAGGGATTTAAAAGAAGAGTTTTTTTTTTTTGATACTTCGATAATGGGCTCTTAAAGTTCCATTAGTGACTTCACAGGAAGAAAATTTTTCGAAGATATTCGTGGGCGTACAAAAAAACATGTCCTGGTAGTTAATGTGATTACTAAATTTAAATGCTTCAATACCAAACAGTCGGAACTGTGAATGTCTGGATGTCATTATAAATGATTGAAAAGGCTGCCGTTAATTTAAGTAGTTCATAAAAGGAAATGAAACTGTAATCAATCTTGTTATTCATAACTTTTAAGTACATAGCTGATAAGTAAAATGAGTGATTAAGCAATGACAATATCCCTTTTTAAGTTTTACTTATACATTGCAATTGCTTTGAAAATTATCTTTTGCTACCAAAGATTTAAAAAATACAATAATTATTTCCTCCGATTGAATTTGTTTAATTTATGAAATACTTCTCGATTTCAGTTAATCACTCGGATCAATTAATAAAGTTTTAGCAAAGCTTAGTTGTCATCTTGCGACTAATCTCCAAAAACATGACTACGGTAGAATACTCAGATTCACTTTTTTTCTGTATGAAATTAACGACATCTTAATAGTTAACATATTTTGTGTGTATGATTTATTTGGAGCTTATAAGTTTTGATTTATATTTTTTCAAACTCAAAGCAAGCAAAAGAATAGAAGAAACAACTCAACAAAGCCTGAGATCACTTAAGTTTTGTTGGAAGTAAAGATAGAGTTTGGATAAATCAGTAATTCCGTGAAACTTCGGACCAATCTTATAAGATGTTGTTTGGATATTTTGTTTAAAGTCTAAACGTAGATGATTATGTCAACTTTTAAAAGGAGAGTTAGTAAAATCAATGCTTCATTTACTGAAGGCAACGGGTGATAAAGCTTTGTTTATAAATTGTATAACCTGCAAAGATAACACTATCGACTTTCTAGACAATGTTTGTGGTGTGTATAGCATTCATTCAACCAAACAAATCAGCAAACATGTTTTCGGTTATACTTCAGGAAACATTAGACAGATAATCGCTTTTCCTGTTCACCGAATCAAGTAATCAATGTGTCATTTCCATATTGATTTATGGGAGAAATTTGACGTATAATATTTGGTAAGGTGTCGTCCTTTTAAAAGCGATGTCAAAAATATAAACGACACATTCCCACATCTGTGAGAAGGGTGCTGATAGACTACCCTGTTTATTGTTTAATATAAGAAAATAGCTACTTCTTGTATACCATTCATATTATCATAACCCACATTTTATATATATATTTTTTAATTTTATGTTTTTAATTCTCTCACCAATGTTTCTCTTTTTTCTTTTTATCACCCTTCCCTTTTTGTCTGCCAAACAAAATAATTTCAAGCATATTTACTCTTTTCTTCTAACCCAGTCATTATGTAAATTACCTAATTTCTTCTCTGTATATTTTATTCCACTGTGCTCTTTGATCCCCCGTTGTGTCAGGGGTAAGTTTAGGGCTTTACAATGCTAAAATCAGGAATTCGATTTGCCTCGATGGACAGAGTACAGATAACTGATTATGTAGCTTTGAACTAAGAAATAAAACAACAACTGCATATTTTGATATACAATTAGAGAATTTGTCATATGCTATGTTTTCTTGTATAATTTTTGAGATTTTTAGAATTATGTATGATTTTAGCGAATAAGCACTAAAAACCAGCTAAAGGACAATTTCCGGAAATTTTGATTTTCTTCCACGAGAAATTAGTGTAAAATCCAATAGATGAGATATAAGTATCACTAATGTTTAATTGGTTTATCTAAAATATGGATTGTTACAGTGTGTTCATTTGTTAAAATTCTAAGCCACACACACACACACACACACACACACACATACAAAAGTAAAAAAAAAATTCTCTCCTCCATAAATATAATTAAAATGCGGTTTAAAAATCTACAAAAGTTAATTACTGGATTGTACAAGATTACCCAACGTGGAAATAAAATTGCAAAATTCAAACCTTCCAAAACTAATATTCAAGACAGACGATAGTGCAGATAAGAGAAAATAAAATGGCGCTTACTCAAAATAGTGGATGTATCGTTCTTACTCTCGAATCTAACATAGATTTAAATGTCCTTCTCTTTAATGCTGCCATTTCTTCGCCATTTATATTTCAACGCACACGTTACCTGATGGATAAGATAAAATTGTTTGTTTGTTGTTAAGCGCAAAATTACACAATTGGCTACCGGCACTATGCCCATCACTAGGACCGAACTCCAAATTCAGCATTATGAGCCCCAAACTTTGCCACTGAGTCACCAGGAGACGATTAGATACAAATTAATTTCTTCGATCTGGGCCGTCAGTTCTTGATTTACTTCAAATTTGTCTTGAATGAACTTTCTTTAAAGTTAAATGTTCTAAGACTATATTGATGAATTTCGTCATTTGTTTCTGCTTTTAGAAACAAAATAAATGACATTTACCTCTACACCCGTCTTTCTTTTACAACCACTTGTCCTTTTTTTTACGACAGATAACCATGGCACTAATGTTCTTTACGTACAAAAAACAAACAAAAGAAACTTCCATTGCTATACAAAGATTGATGAAGCTTACAGAATTGGTGTTGTACAAAGATTGATGAAATTTATTAAAAAATGGCTTTACTGAAAACAGATATTGGCTGAGACTTTCAGCTATAAATCTTGAACTACGAAGTAGTCTTTACTAGTATGAAAGTAACGACTTTAATATTACGAAAAATCAAGTGTATAGCGAAAAGAAGAATCTCTGAAATTATTCTTTCAATGTACGACTGGAATATATATATATACATTTAAAATATACATAGAAGTAAATGCATTATACTTTAAAACACTAGAACATAGTTGTTTCTGAAAAAAAAACACAGTTTAAACATCTTTATTTTACTACTGTTATTTCAAATAAAAACCTTTAAAGGTTATGATTCGTTTTGAGCCACTATCGAAGACACTAATATAAATAGCGTTTTAATTAAGTTTTGTTTATTTGTTTTAAAACAAAGCTTGATCTACTTGCTGTGTCCAGCGTGGGGAATCGAACCCTGAATTTTAGCATTGTATGCTCGTGAACTTACCGCTGTCCTACTGGGGGGGGGAAGAGTTTCACTTAGGACATTTGCATGTTTAGTCAAGCAAACAATCTTCGATAGTGAGCGAAAGGCCTCCTCGTCAGTAGCATATATAAAAAGGTATAGTTTTAAATTATATTAGACACCTTTCTTACTGAATACTCGTATTGGATTAGTAAAGAATAATGTGCTTAGAATTAGCACTTGTCTTACTATAATGTAATACCTGATGTACTTCCGCAGGTCCCCCGAAAGTGTTCTGTTTCAAGAGTAAATAAAAGAAAATTTAAGAGTAACAAATATTTTAATTTCTTGATTTTGAAGTTCATGTGTGTGTGTGTGTTATAGCAAACCCACATCGGGCTATCTGTTGTGTCTACCGAGGGGAATCCAACCCCTGATTTTAGTGTTGTAAATCCATAGACTTACCGCTGTCCCACTGAGGAACATGAAGGTCATACGTCATGCTGCGTTGTAGCCTACAGAGTGCATAATTATTCTAGTCATTTCTTACCTACTATGAGATAATACTTTGCCAGCTTAGGTTTTAAAACCATAAGATCGAGTTAATATTATGAATATATACAGTATTCTCACTGAAAACCTGTATTAATATTTAATATTGTTATGTTAAAATATGAATCGTAAAGTTTTAATTTTTAGTTTCGTGAAAAATCATAAATGCCTATGAATATTGAATAATTTGTAGTGAGTTCAGTATCCTATCACAAGTGAATAACTTCATAAATGTTAAGGGTTAGTATTTTAGATTGTCATCAAACAAATGAAATTAGAGCATTTTTAAAATATGAAAAAGTAAATTTTGATTTCGAAGTGTTGTAAGCAAGATTATTATTGGTCAACTTTTCGACCAGGCTACCCAATTAACACCGTAAATAAAATATTAAATCAACCAACGTTTTTTTTTTAAAATTGACACGAAGAAATAAAATCTTAAACATGGGCGAAACTCACATGTGCGACTCTAAATAACCGGATAAATGCTTTATTCAACTAAACTACTTGGTTTATTGAATTTTGATACTCAGTTTTTAACTGACTTGTAAAAGCCCAGCATTCCTTAAAAACTTTTCTTGGAGGGGGGAGTTGTGGCGTACCGAATTAAATTTTGAAGCATAAAAATATTTTAGAGTACACCCAACTCTGTAGTTTAAGGAACTAAAGAACAATCCTGGTAGTTTGGTTACCTAGAACGTTTTCCCAACAAACACAGTTGAGGGCTCGAATCTCATCTCTCATTCCTTCAGACGAATTGCTAACATTATTAGAGGAATGGAGGTTAGCATTAGACATTTCTGTAACTCGAGCCAACTACATACTTTTCACAAAAATAAATAAAGTTCTCCAGTTACATAGGTAAGGCATATTTGAATTAATTAGATTCATCTATAAGCCAATCATTAAAGCATTTCTCTAAATTACTGATAGTGTTTACACGAGATATAAAATTATTAGATATGGGATTTTTTAAACATGCTAAAATACAACGAAGAAGGTAATAAATGTAGAATACAGCGACGATTGTTTTTGATAATATGGTTGTTGTTAGCTACTAACGGCGATTTAATTAACTGACTACTTTAAGTAGACAGATGTAAGTTAACCAGCAAAATTAGATAACTTATCAAAACTAACATATATAGTATATTGATTTGAAAATCGTACAAGATGTCGAAAAGCTGTGAAAAACCACGTAGAAAAAACATATACATTTCCAGTGGAAAGACGGACGTGGCCTATCTTGCCTCTAGTTTATCAGTTCAAAATTACGGGTGGCTTTACACAGATAGTCCTTTCTGTAGCTTTGCTCAAAATTCCCGAAACAAACAGATTTCTAATACAAAAATATTTGAGTATTGCAATAATTTTCTTTGGAAGTGAAGAACGATTTTCTCACAGTATATTATGAGTATGGATGTTCTAGCCAACGAGAAGAGAAATGTTTTATTTATATCCATAATTTTCCATTGACATTATTATGACAGTAGTAAATACATTTTTGAATCATAAAATCGATATTTAACAAAACAGTTTGCAGAGAAGTAAATAAAACACACACACACACACACATATAAAAAACCCAGAAATGCAAATACACACGAAATTACGAACCAAATTCGGAGGGAAACGGTTTACTTTCTTCGAACTTAACTTCTGTAGTTTGTCTTAAAACGTTATTATAATGTTTTGGAGATCGAAAATTCCGGATGACATCAACATTTCTTCTATTGCTTGAACCCATACGTTAAAAGACCAAAGCGGAAACAGTTTCCATCATTTGATTCTGGCCAGGCATGGCCAGGTGGTTAGGGCGCTCAACCGGCAATCTGAGGGTCACGGGTTCGAATTCCAGTCACACCAAACATGCTCGCCCTTTCAGTCGTGGGGGCGTTATAATGTGACGGTCAATTCCACTATTTGTTGGTAAAAGAGCAGCCCAAGAGTTGGCGGTGAGTGGTGATGACTAGCTGCCTTCCCTCTAGTCTTACACTGCTAAATTAGGGACGGCTAGCGTAGATAGCCCTCGTGTAGCTTTGCGCGAAATTCAAAATAAACAAACCATCATTTAATTCTATAGAAGTCACGAAAAAGTCTTTGCTGGTTTTTTTTATGTCTGTATTTACTGTCAGTTTGTTAAAAGTCTAAAGGATTGCAGCGTTGGTTGTGATGTGTGTAGGTAACTCATGCAGATCAAACGGAGAGTGAAATGCGGGTTTAGTTGATCGTGGGTAAGCTTTGGCTCAGTTTAACTCAGTCAGAATAAAAAAGCAGAACAGTGCCGTATTCAACGTCGATTCAATCGGGGCAACGCACCGATGGACCCCTCATTTTGTGGGCCTCCAAAAGTAATGCAAAAAAACTTATACATTTCTATACCTATATCTGATCAGTACGGACGGACCCCCCAGTAACACAGCGGTATGTCTGCGGACTGTATCCAGCAAGCAAATGCAGAGCTCAATTTATGAGCCCCTCAGTGGCACAGCGGTATGTCTGCGGACTTCCAACGCTAAAAACCGGGTTTCGATACCCGTGGTGGGCAGAGCACACGTAGCTCATTGTGTAGCTTCGTGCTTAACTACAAACAACAACATCAGTACGGACGGTCCCCCTAAGAAAATTGCACCGAGTAGTTTGAAGTGTTAAAACCGCCTCTGAAGCAATAACATGTAGAAATCTGAACGGAGAAGAATATTGAAATAGAATTTGCAACTTTTCTCTCTTCAATACGCTCGTGTTTTCCTAAATATTAATATAGTTAACGGATTTACCTTGACATTAGTGTTTCAGCTGCCCGTACCCTCAGTGAGTGTTCGTAACAGTAAAAGAGGCTTTGAATAATCTATAAAAGTGATGTTCTTGTACAGTGTGTGTATTGCCAAAAAAGTTCCAAGCAGGGTCGTAGTACCTAAGCATATTCCAATACAGTATGTGTTACTTACGTAGAAAGACGTACACCCGTATGCAATTTTTGTTTGTTGTTAAACATAAGGTCATTTTTCATTACAAGTATCGTAAGTAATTCACATTTGCTAACTGTTCTTTTTTTATGTAATAAATCAACTCCATAAAACATCGTCACCCCTTGTGGAGCTCAGTTTTACGTTTCTGTTGGATGGTGTGATAATTACAGCACCCCCACATTTAGTATATCATTGATTAAATCCTAGATAGCAGAAAGAAATAATAATGCAAAAATCAAAACAAAGAACAAAATGCAAAAACAAAAATTCACCTATTTAACGAATACATTTAAACCACTTAGCGCTCTTTTTATAGGTGAACTTGGAACTTTCATTTCGTTTTGATAAATATATTTAGAAGGGAGATAAAAAGCAACATGAAACAGGAAATATCAGACTTCAAATTGTCTGATAAGCAAAAGGTAACAATTGTTTCCAAACTACTGCACGTAATATACACAGCGTGGTCACAAGTAAATAGACACCTAATTTTTCGTCATTTAACCGATTTATGCTAACTAATTTGTGTTCACAGAGCACTATATAAATGCAAATGGTCCGCACA
>NW_013666166.1:293115-300637 GCF_000517525.1 Limulus polyphemus | reverse complement strand
TGTGCGGACCATTTGCATTTATATAGTGCTCTGTGAACACAAATTAGTTAGCATAAATCGGTTAAATGACGAAAAATTAGGTGTCTATTTACTTGTGACCATTTAGTGTACATATATTTACATCGCATCGTCTAATAGGAAAATATATATATTAAATTTACCTGGATTAAAAAAGTTTGTTTTTAATTGCAAAGCTATACAAAGGGTTATCAGCGCTCTGTCTACAGTGGGGAACGAACCCCGGATTTTAGTGTTGGAAGTTCGGAAATTTACCACTGACCCACCGGGGGAAGAAGAGAAAGAGGAAAAGATAAAGTTTGGCTGCCTTTTTCATGTTGTGTAAAAACTTTAGTATCAAAACTACAAAGTGCTCAAACTCACGGGTAAATAGACTTTGCTTACTAATTAAAGATGGTACTTGAAAGATAAGTTTATTTCGAATATTCGCGCAATGCTACACATGGTCTATTTGAGCTAGCCGTCCTTAATTTGAACTGATAGACTAGAAGGAAGACAGCTAGTCAACAGCACCCCCCAACAAAAAGTCCGAAATTGTAGTGTCCCAATTTTTCTTAACCAGTTCATGAAGATCGTCAAGATACCATTAGTTTTTTTCAATTTAGTATTCCAAATCGTAAGAAACTGAAACCTTCAATAAAACACTATTTATCTTTGTTGCTTTATCTAACTTTTTTTGAAATATCTTACGTATTACGTTTGAATTTTGATATGATAAACTCCCGAGAACAACAAAAAAAAAGTTTCCTTTTTAATACAACTTTCTGCCCTATTTTCTGTATTGTTTTTACTACATGGTACCAAACTGTAGCAAACAAATAATATTTTTTATAGATATTTCATTCCCACTAGTAATTAGTGATAGCTCTTGAAGGCAGTCATCATATTTTTTCCGTGGTTATTGTAAATTTTGAAAGCCTATCTGAGACAACGACAATAAACGCACAAGAGTTTCTGATCAAATCATGGAGAAATATTTCTGCCAGTTCTATAGTTTTGTTTGTTTTATCTTTCTTGTGTCTGAAAGTGTTTTGATAATATAAATCTATATAAATAATACGCTTGTGTTTGTCTGTTCGGAACTTTTCTCGCAAATTTCTCGATCAAACGCTACAAACCTCATATCGTTAGAAAGACCTTTGTCCAAGGAGTCCGGATTGCATATTGGCTTTTTCATTCAGAAATATCTTACCTGTTTTTTCGCTTAGTCAGACCTTTAATGCAACGAATATGCTACAAGATGGTACAATATCACTGTCATCACGTAACGTGGCCTCGATTTCAACTTTAGTTTTTTATTTGCAAAATATTTCACAAAAACAACACTTAACCCACGTGTAATTTGAAACTAATTTCCTTTAAAAAAATCAAAATTACACCAAATACATTTGCTATCGACTTATTTAGTTCTAAAATACACATGCGCAGTTCGTTCAAAACCATATGCTTATCACTTTGTAAACACGCATTCAAACGTTTCTGCATATTCAGCTACGTTTGCCTTCACTTCAACTTTACGTTTACTTTACTTTGGAATAATATAACTTCGGTTCATTTCATAGCCTGCTATAAACACCTTTTAGTTACTTTTTCTTTAGTATGGGTTTTGTTCTTCTTTTTTGTGACTTTCTTTGTTTCAACTCGTAAAACGCTCATAGCTGTTTCATACTCTGTATACTATTATAAATACCATTACTATACTTTATTGATTACTGTACGTGTATTTTTATTAAATAAAGTTACGTCTACGTAAATCTGTTTGTCTGACCGCGTAAAATGTTTTCAAATTAACCAGGATTCATCGATCTAACACATAATGCCTGCACATAAGCTTAGCTTCAATGCCGTGCGTGAAAAGAATAAGAAAAACTCAAGAGAAGGGCGTGGAAGCTACCGCAAATATTTTGCGGGTCGCTGCTAGTATACTAATAATAGTTTCGTTAGTGACCTCAGTAAAGTTAATAATTTCTCTACTGGTATAACTAATCGAATAAACTATCTATTTTTAGAACTTATATACAACTAATATAATTTACTTTGATAACTATAAAATACTTTACTTATAATAATTAAAAACTTGTGTGAATAGACTCAAGATGTCAATACAGAAAATATTAAGTCTATTTGTTCATGTCCCACAATTCCCTGTTTTTCCTTTTCGTATACATGAATCTTTTTGTGGGTGTGAGATCTTTATAATTGTTGAACATATTGTATTATTTTCCTATTAAAATATTTTGCGAATCACATACTAACATTTGTAATATATTATTTCATTTTTAATTTTATTCATGGCAAAGTTCTAAGGTTATCTACTACTAATCCAAAATTTGAAGTATTGGCATTAAGGAAACAGATCTGATTCTTATAACACACCAACAGCTTAAATTGAGGAGACTATTTGGTGGTATCACACGTGTTCGAACCAGTCTCGTTAAGTACAATATATTATTCAAAGCTAATAATATAGGTTATGCTCTGTTAGCAACTGGTATCGAAACCCAATTTTTGGCATTATAAGCCAGTAAACTTACCACTGAGCTACAGGGAAGCTAGATATTTTGTAGTTTATATTATTCATTACTAGCATTGTTTTGCAATATTGGCTTAATATTTGGATTTATGAGTAGCCTAAATATCCTAAGTTAACCGAACCTTGTGAGGTATTATTTGGATTATGGCTAAAACATCGTAAACGTCTAATCTTCATAGGCTTTTGTTTTATGGTTTTGCGCATAACTAGCTAGAAAGGTATATTAAGTTAGCTAATAATAATTACTGGGTTAGTTCTGATCTGTGGGAGTAGCTTGCTATGATCAAAAGTTAGTGATAGTGTAGCCAAAAACAATAAGACAGGTTTGATACATTACTAGGAAGCCTACTCCTAAAATTATCATGTTAAAAAACAGGGATATGTAAATAAATTAAGTCTCAAATGTATTGTCAGAAAAATTAGCAAGCTTTTAACATGTAACATAAGGCAATTCTTTACAAAATTCCCACATAAGACATAAATGATCACTGTTTTATTTTGTTTTTTCGCGGGAGCGATTTGTAAAGCTTATGGAAATCTGCGCGAGCAGCTCGAAACGTCTCAGATTTTTGCTGGTGAATCAGGCTCTATTACACTGTTCTGATATTTAACGAAAAAAGCATGATTGGGTGTTAAGTTTCAGAATTTACTCTTGTACATTCAATAGTGGATCTTTCCTTAAAGGTTAGTGTAATAATTATTGGCGCCAGAAATTATTCTTGAATGTCTTGCTATTAAAACATATTTAGTTTCTTTAGAATTTTCAGAGCCATGGCAGTTTGCTTTCGAACACTATACTTCGATTTTCGTGCTGTTTGTTCAATGTTTATATTGATAAATAAGGTTATATTTCTATATTATTTCTTTACTTCGGTTATTATTATTCGTAAATAAAAACGTACGCATTAATAATTATAGTTTTGACTACTAAAGGTTAACTCTTTTTGGAATAATTAATAATAGGCGCATTATTACTTTAATCCTATTTGAAGTCACTCAGACATAACTGCTTCTCTGAGTTTTCGAATTTGAAGCGAATATTGGACAGTTCATATTTCTGTGGCTACTTTTAGTCGAGAAGTCAAGATTTTGAATCAAATAAAACCAGCTCCTCCTTGTTCAAAAGTTGGATTTTCGCATTTTGTTTATTTAGTTTGGAAATTTTATTATGTGAAATTTAAAACTTGTTTATTGTCGGATAAACAGAATATAATATCTATAGTTGGAACATTTCACCAGGTTAACCTGACGTCATCAAGTACAACATATTGACAGGCTAATCTGATTGTAACTATAGATATTATACTCTGTATATTCGACAAGTTTTAAGTTAAACGTCTCTAATTTTAAACTGATAAGCTATAAGGGATGGCAGCTACTCACTCAGCAATACTCAATGCCAACTTTGGATTATTTTAATCGGATAGTGGAATTTGATCGTCAATCTCATAACCCACACATAGTCTTAAGATGCGGGACGTATTTTTACAGTAACGGAACACGAACTGTGGACCTTCAGATTCACAGTCCGACACGCTAATCACTAGGCCACGCCAGACCCGATTTTCTCAGTAATCTGTCAAATTACATACAGAGAACACAGGCTCACATTAAGCTAAGCAAGTTTACGTAAATGCTCTTAAAAAGAACCATAATATAAGTAGCTACTAAAAGGAAACTTTTAGGTCATTACGTGTCATAAATTAAAGCACTATAATGACAGCAACATATATTTTTGGGCCACTTTGTGAAATCGCCACTCACTTTTGTTACCAAAATGGAACATTACAAAACAGTTGTAGACGCTGTTTAGGCAGCTTTTAAGATGAGAAAACTGCTGTTTCAGTCAGTCTGTGTTGAATTAAATGTGTCGTGGCACTATATATATATAGCAGCTAACTCGTATTTGTAATTTAACGATACTACAACATGTAGTTTTCGGGTCGTCTAATTGTTAACTAGCCCGGTGTTACATACAAGTAAACGAGTATATCTCCGAGATAAATTGTAATGTCAGTTCCACAGATGATGCTGAAATTATAGACACATTATAAGAGAAGAGACTTCTTATGAATATCGTTTATGTGTAATCAATATTTAATTGTCTTAACTTCCTACGTATGAAGTATTTGCTAAAGATGTAATCGGATCGTTTTAAGTTTACGAGAAACAATACATAAAAGAAAGATTTTGTGGGGAATCTTATTAAAAACTCGCAATCTGCGGGTCGCGGGTTCGAATTCCTATCATACCAAACATGCTCGCCCTTTCAGCCGTGGGGGCGTTATAATGTGACGGTCAATCCCACTATTCGTTGGTAAATAAGTGGCCCAAGAATTGGCGGTGGGTGGTGATGACTAGCTGCCTTCCCTCTAGTCTTACACTGCTAAATTAGGGACGGCTAGCGCAGATAGCCCTCGTGTAGCTTTGCGCGAAATCCACAACAAACAAACAAACGTACAATGAGCAATTGTGCTACAGAGTATGTCGAGCGCCCTAACCACCTGGCCATGCCGGGCCCTCATTGTACGAGCTATATATATATCAAGATACACAATTCATATTTTACAACATAGGAGATACGCATAACGTACAAAAATACAAATCACATATTTAGAATATTCGACACTCTTCGACAACCCGCTGAAGTTTCGTGTCATATCTGCACGTGAATTAAAATGAAGTGAATAATTTCACACTTGGAAGCCGTGTGTCAATTCATATAAATGTTTAGTGAAAAAAATGCTTTTTGCTGAATTGAAAATGATAAAAACGAGGGTAGATTGATAGCACACACAGAAACTAACTTGATCATACCATGTTTATGAAAGGTTAAGGCCCTTCGCCAGTAGAAAGGAACTTGATCCGAACGTTGCTTGACAAAGTGTTTTCTGTGTATTGTAATTCCATGTTCATTTTATCATTTTTAAAAAGAGAGTTCAGTTAAAGCAAATTTTTAGGCATTTGTGATTGATTCAAATACCCAAAGCCTTGTGAAAACATTAGTATAGCTCCATCTGTTAGGTAGGTCGGGGGCATGGTCCTTATAGAGAGATTTAGAACTTAGTAATAAAATGGTTTTTAAGCAATGATCTTAAATAATAAATACTTATGATATTCGTTTGATAAAACAAAACACAAGTCGGTGTAACATCAGAAAAATTTTAAAGAGTTAAAAAATAGGTATACATAACATTGGAGGTCGAGTACTTCCAGAGCCCTTGAAACTATGTAATACACAAATCATAGGTTGTATGGAAATAATTTATTTTCAATATTTTTAAAACAACAACTTTATTTGATCATTTTACGTATACGGTAACATAATGTGAATATATAAATTACACTCACTAAATCAATAATCTGTAATATACTTGTCAAACAATTTACAATTTCGGAATACTTAGAGAGAACAGAAACGAGTGCAAAAACTTTTCGTAAACCTCGTTCATACTAACAAGATCGTTGAAAATTCCAAAAAGTAAATTGTTATTACTTGACTAACTGACTTTTAGTTTAGTTCAAATTTAGCATTGCGGTCAACATTGCAAATGTAATAAAGAATATTTACTATAAAAATAAAAAATCTTGAATTTATATTATTTCAAAATGGTAAGGTTACTAAACTGGAATCAAATATGCATATTACTGAGCTCAAAACGAGTTCAGGAATATCGTAATGACAAGTAAATGTAGACGTAAGTTTATTTAAAAGAAATATATATGGATCTTTGTTTGATGAGATATAATAGGAAGTTAATATGGATCTTTATTTGATAAACAATAATAGAAAGTCAGTGTGACAGATTGTTTGATAAACGATTATACCAAATAAATGTTGTCCTTTGTTTGATAAACGATAATAGGAAGTAAGTGTGGTCCATTGTTTAATGAATAATAATAGGAAGGAAACAAGGATTAATTGTTTGATATACAATAATAGGAAGTAAGTATATGGTTCATTGTTTGATAAGCAATAATAGGAAAGTAAATATGGATCAGTGTTTAATAAGCAATAATCGGAAAGCAAGTATAATTCAATGTTTGATAAACAATAATAGGAGAGCAAGTATGGTTCAGTGTTTGATAAGCAATAATCGGAAAGCAAGTATAATTCAGTGTTTGATAAACAGTAATAGGAAAGTAAATATGGATCAGTATTTGATAAGCGATAATAGGTGAGCAGGTATGGTTCAGTGTTTGATAAGCAATAATAGGAAAGTAAATATGGATCAGTATTTGATAAGCGATAATAGGTGAGCAGGTATGGTTCAGTGTTTGATAAACAATAATAGGAGAGCAGGAATGGTTCAGTGTTTGATAAGCACTAAAAGCAAGTATGGTTCAGTGTTTGATAAGCAATAATAGGAAAGCAAGCATAATTCAGTGTTTGATAAGCACTAAAAGAAAGTATGGTTCAGTGTTTGATAAACAATAATAGGAGAGCAGGAATGGTTCAGTGTTTGATAAACACTAATAGGAAAGCAAGTATGGTTCAGTGTTTGATAAGCACTAAAAGAAAGTATGGTTCAGTGTTTGATAAACAATAATAGGAGAGCAGGAATGGTTCAGTGTTTGATAAACACTAATAGGAAAGCAAGTATGGTTCAGTGTTTGATAAGCAATAATAGGAAAGTAAATATGGATCAGTATTTGATAAGCGATAATAGTTGAGCAGGTATGGTTCAATGTTTGATAAACAATAATAGGAGAGCAGGAATGGTTCAGTGTTTGATAAGCATTAAAATAGTCTGATTCACTATTCACTAAACAATAATGGGACAAAATATGGATCGATGTCTAATAAATAACAAGAGGAAAGTCAGAATGGTTGACTGTTTGATAAAAACAAGATTTATGGCTCACTAATAAACAATAATAAGAAATATATATGTTTCATTGTTTGATAAGCAAAGATAGAAAAGTAAATGTGATTCGTTGTTTGATAAACAATAATAGGAAGTATGTATG
>NW_013666166.1:285991-292463 GCF_000517525.1 Limulus polyphemus | reverse complement strand
AAAGTAAGCATTTCTCATTGTTTGATAAACAATAATAGGAAGTATGTATGGATCAATATTAGGTGAATAATAATAATAGGAAAGTAAGCATTTCTCATTGTTTGATAAACAATAATAGGAAGTATGTATGGATCAATATTAGGTGAATAATAATAATAGGAAAGTAAGCATTTCTCATTGTTTGATAAACAATAATAGGAAGTATGTATGGATCAATATTAGGTGAATAATAATAATAGGAAAGTAAGCATTTCTCATTGTTTGATTAACAATAATAGGAAGAACTGTGCATCGATATTTGGTGAATAATAATTATAATAATTATAGACTCATATTAATTTCAGATCAGAGTAAGCTACCCATTTAGATCAAAACTAAAAAAATCCGGTAATGAGAAAAGATAAATAAGCATACTTTTTCTTGCGTTCTCGTTTATAAAGATTAGAATGTATTGTTTTATCAGTTGGGTACCCTCGCTGTTAACGATATTTTCGGTCTCGTAAACCAATAATATCTCACCATGTTCATCCAGGATATTTTGGTTGGTCATAAATCCATATACTAAGCTAACAATGCAAACAATCTCTATTATAAAAGTATAATAACCCATAATAATACAACGAGATATATTATTGATGAAAATAGCATTAAACAAAGGACAAAGTATATCTCAATGATCACACAAATACTAGTTATTAATTCATTATTCAATAAACAGTATTATTTTGAGTTATTTAAATTTGACGCCCACTTCATTAGAATTAATGACATTCTTCAAGACGTAGAAATAGGAACGTTACATGAATAAGCAAGGATAGAACTAACGTACAAATTAAAACTATTTTAGCGATGTTTCCGGTAGGCTCTCTTTGTGAGGCTTAACTTATTTACGATGGCGAAGTTATTATTACTGAAACGTCATTATATATAAAATAAAATGTAAATAGTTGGTGTCAAGTTTGAATAGTTTAAAAAAATGTGCAACATTCTCATTAAATCTTCACAAATGTCATATGGTTTTGTTTCATATTATTAAATTGTCAACATATATATATATATATAAGAACCATCTTTACCTCAGTGAAGGATTAAAATGACCGACGCCACACATCTTAAGTGCAAATATTGATAATGTTTTACCTACCTGATAGACCAAAGTTTAAAAGTTTATAAAAATTATGAAGATTTTATGGAAGAAGTGGAATATCATACTTGAAAAGTACTTTATGTAAGTGTGGAGTAATCGACCCAGGATTCAGGTAATGTCGGCTTTCATTTTGAACTATCGAGAATAAGAAACAGACAGAATTACCAGCCGCCACAAGGACTTCGTATGGATCTTTGAACCGAATAGTTGGATTGACTATCACTTTTATTACGCTCCAATAGCTAAAAGTGTGGAACATAATCAGGGGCATAACCTTTCTATCCGCAGCCCGACAAGGTATCTACTAAATCACGCCCAACCCATTGTATCGAAGATACATGTACATAATAATGGTTTGTGGCCAGAATCGCGTGTTCAAGTTTCAAAAGAGAAGTTACCAAAAAAATAAAACAAAATGTGTAAAAATCCCGGACCATCAATGTAAGATAATTTTAACTCTTGTTCTCAAGTAAGCCAAAACCCCGAGTTCCGAACTTTTCCATCAGGCTAAATTTGTTGTCAGCTTATGGCAAGAGTATGGAATCGAAATTATTCGTTTAAAGACTATGTTATTATTTCTGCTGTTTTACTGATTTGATTGAAAGACTGTGTTATATCAAGGATTAAAAACCTAAAATCAGTAGTGATTGAAATACAAAAATAATTGTATTGTTTGCGTTGTTTTAATCACAAAGAGCTACACAATGGGCTATCTGTTACGTATTCACGGTGGGGAACCGAACCCCGGGATTACAAGCCTTAAATCTTACCTCTGAGCCACCGAGGGGGGAGTTGTTATTAAATCTGCTAAAAAAATTGTGCTTGCGATTACTCTTTGGTGGATTTGCTTCTAATAATAATGTCTTTGACTACTGGCTAAATGAATGTGGGATATATAGTTTGGTTTGGTTTGAATTTCGCGCAAAGCTACACAAGGACTATATGCGCTAGCCGTCTCTAATTTAGCAGTGAAAGACTAGAGGGAAGGCAGCTAGTCATCACCACCCATCGCCAACTCTTTGGCTACTCTTTTACCAACGAATAGCGGGATTGACCGTCACATTATAACGCTCTTACGGCTGAAAGGGTGAGCATGTTTGGTGAGATGGAGATTCGAACCCTCAACTAACAGATTGCGAGTCGAGCACCCTAACCACTTGACCATGCCAGGCCTACTTATAACGGTACAGAGGCAAAAAATTTCATCAAACACCTTTTTTTTTCATTATGGGTACTTACAAAAGTTAAGATAGAATCAATATGAAATTGTTAATTTTTTTGCTATAGATTTTAAATAGATCTATAAAAATCAACAACTACATCACATAATCACATTCTTTAATGAACCTTTAGCAATTATATCGAACACATATAAGTTCACAGACGCCAAATTTGGTGTTTACAAGAAAAAATTCTGTCACACGATCATGACTTGCCTTTTCCAAAAATAACATTGTGTATGAAATCTTTGGAAAAGAATAGAAGACAAGGATAGTTTTGTTAAATCCAAGTTTAAAAACAATCAAACAAATGCACTCACCATGAAAGATAAACGTATTTTAACAAATACTTATGATGGGCATATCTAAAATAAATGTTCTTCTTTAGATTCCACACATAACTGACAGAAGTGTGCAAGTCAATATACCAGCAATATTATTCATATCATAAAAAAGGATTTTGTATCCTATATCAATATGAAATGTTGCGACAGATTTTCTCTGAATGCTGTATGATTACGGAGCGAATAAAATTCGAATATTATTTGGACTTTACGTTGACTGCACGTGTTCCTCCATTAAATATCGTTTCAAAAGCAGGCAGCTAAGTTTATCAAATTCAGATTATCAAGACGAGATTCCAGCTTACGATCGAAAATATTTTTTTCCTTTTATAGGACTTCATTTTACATAATCTGATGTGGCAGATCATTGACACGTGTATAAAATAAGATTTTATAAGGATGTTTCAACTAAAACTATATGATAAAGCAGAAAGAAGTTAGGCACCAAAATGTATTTATATTATTTGTTAAAACTGACAGCTGTGTTGCCACTCCTACCATTATGTATTGTACACAGCAAAGAAACCTTAAGTGTCCTTAACTCATTGATTTCATCCTTATTATCTTGTAAGTCTACAAAAATATCCACTATACTCATTATTTTTGTTCTCAGATAATATGTGTACAAAGGTTGAATTCGTTAGATTATAAAAAGAGTTTGGAGCCTCACTACGTCATTTCCATCAACGTCACCATGTCCGGTCATGCTACAGCGTCTATCAGACGAGTGTGTAGTAAAGTTTCCATTTAAAAAGGCTTGTTGTACCGCTGCCACGTCCAAAGCACACTATTCGTCTCTGCTTACTTTCTATAATATTTTTGGTATACGAGGACAACGGTTTTCACACACCCGTTTCAGTAATTATATTATACAGAAATCCATAGGTACTGAATCTGATTCAGTAACTTGAAAAGTATGTCTTCTTATGGAATAGAAGGCACGTGACTTGTGTTGTTTATCAAGCGGATATCCTTCTTGATCATGTTGCGTGTTGTTACCTGTTACAAGACACCTCACTTTGCTTACTACGGCTGAAGTACGACTTTCTGCAGGTCTCTTTCTGCATGGTCTGTACCCAAGTTGATCCATATTCCGTTGTTTTCGATTCTCATTTCTTAAAAGATATATCCCCGTCATGGAAATTCTTAATCCCGATCTAAACACACCTTTATGATCTGAGCGTATGAATATTTTCCGTTTGTAAGGGATGTTACATACCCTTCCCTAAAAATTATTATGGCATCACATTTCCTATACGAAACAACAAGCAATTTTAAAATGTAATTCTGATACATGCCGTTCCGCCGCGACTTTATATCGGCTGTGATTGTCACGTGTCTTGCTGATTTGCATATTCAAACATGTTTTGGTATAACATATTAACCCTCTATATAGCATCATACAAAGCACTGCATAATATTTGTTCTAATAGTGTTCAGTGAAAAATACATCATTTGTTTCCTTTTCTTCTCAGACTTACAACGCTAGAATCGGGGTTTCGATACCCGTAGTGGGAAGAGCACAGATAGCCCATTGTGTAGCTTTGTGCTTAATTACAAACAAATTCTTTTTTCCCGAAGTTCAGCTCATTAATGTCAACATATGGCCAGATTGTGTTGTGATTATCACCCCCATTACATACCAGTAGACAAAAACAATTAATTCAGCAGATGAATATATATGTGTGTATTTTTGGTCTAGACCGTAGTCTTAGTAGGCGCAGCCCGCTGGTTTTATTTTACTTGTTCATAAATCATTGTAATAATTATTGGCAGGCGACACAAAATTCTACTTTAGCTGCAGTTGTCATAATATTTTAGCTACTTTGTACGTTTTTCTTCTCTGCATTGACTTTTGTAGGTATTAACATTATTATAGATTGGCAAATTGTCTGTTCATTTGTATAGTTTGCAACATAATCTTGTAGGATTTGTTTTGGTTTTAACTTGAATCGTAATACAAATTCCAATGTTGAAACAAATCCGTTTGTAGGAGCTGAAAAAGGTGAAATCATGCAACAGTTTGTCACCCCACACATACTTCATGTCATAGATTTTGTTTATAATTCGGGTGTGTCTTCGATTTGTACTTGGTACTATAAGCCGTGAATAATAAGCTTTCAATCAGATATTTGCAAAATTATGCATGTAATTTTGTTTGTAATATATGTATTTTAATTTATCTTCAGTAAAAATGCGTAGTTTGTGTTGTATCAGGGACTTGACAAAATTGTGTGCATACAGTGAAATAAAACTAGAGAGTTTACACTTCATTGCATTAACGTTTTTTTTACTTTCAATTTACAGTTATATTTAGATGCTGCTTTTGTAACAGTGATGAAAATTGTAAATTTATGGCCAGTCGAAAAATCCAGCCATATTTTGATGCAGGCCATCTATAATATTCTTGTACTTCTGGTCTTGAGACGCAAAATTTAAATGCCTCACATTTCCGACAAAGTGTAGGAAATATTAAACCAAGAATATGCAGTGTTATATAGTTACAACGACTATAAATTTTTGTTCGTTCCTTACGTAACATTTAGATTAACATTACACGTTGATTTGTCTAATTTAATAATCTATACCATCCATAGCCACGAAAAGGACGTCTACACCTCTCTTAGCTTATTAAATTATGGGGAACGTAATAGGAGAATTAAGTTCTGTTAGAATGCATTTCGCTTACAGAGATACGTCCAACTAACGATCTTATCCAGGAATGTGGTAATGCTGAATCTCACTTGGGAAGTCGACTTCTAATCGATTTAAGTTAAGACTGTGAGCATTGTACCACGTGGATGCTTTTGGATATTGATTCCTTTCAACATCTGAGCGACATTTGAATATGTTATCTCATTATGTATACATGCTTACAGATACACTCTGGAAAGATGACAGTATCTTTAAGTTAATTAGTTTTGGCTTACCACTCTGAAGAGCAATCATTGTAAACAAACAGACAAATCACACATGTGATAACCAAACTTGTGCGTAGAAATTCAAAATTAGTCAATTTCCATCTAATGGTCTTTATAAACTAATTTAATTTCTACCTGACTGCTAGATATTGTGGTTTATGTATATTCGTCATTCAAAAGTGATTCAGTTATCTAAAAACGTCATAAACTGCTATTCCAAATGTGTGTTAGATGAACCAACTTTTAATGCACAAGTTCCCCAGTGGTAAGTTTGCGTGCTAAAAAGGTTTCGATACCCGCGGTTGGCAGGGCAAAGATAGCCCATTTTGTAGCTTTGAGCTTGAGAACAACCAACCGAAATTTAATTCTCAAACTGCCAAATTTTATTTTAAAACTTACTATCTGTTGGAGGAGTTCACATATTGCACCTTATTCAATAATTTTATGTTTTTGCCTAATACAACACTAAGTGTAAAGATGTGACTGAAAATGGATGAAATCAGTGCTATCATAAGGACTTCGGAGGCAGCTGGGTAAGTGAAAATTTGGATTAATTTCTGGTAGATATACTTTTAAATAATTTTCTGTGACTATTATGAGCCCTGAACCAACAAAGTTATTTATTTACCCATAGAAACAATGGTGCAGAAATGATTTGACATGGATATATATATATATATAGCTAATAGATATATATCCCTTTGGTTATTCAAAAATAAATTGAAATTCAAATTAATGTTTAAGTGTTAAGACATGCTCTCCCAAGCATACACAAATTTTGAAAAGTATTTGCATTATTCCTTTCAATTCTTTAAGGGCCCGGCATGGCCAGGCGGATAC
>NW_013666166.1:278485-285454 GCF_000517525.1 Limulus polyphemus | reverse complement strand
CTAAATTAGGGACGGCTAGCGCAGATAGCCCTCGTGTAGCTTTGCGCGAAATTCAAAAAACAAACAATTCTTTAAGTCGACAGGAAATTTAGAAATCAACAGCATACAAAGAAGTGGTTTGAATCAATCGAATTTGGGTGATAACACTATACTTATAGCTTCGAGTGGCTATTGGAATTTGAGTGGGATGTTGAGCGTAGTCTAGTAATTAAAATGATAGACTGTGAATATGATGGTCCATACTTCGCGTCCCGTTATTGTAAAATCTCGCTCCACACTTTGTGGATACGAGTGAGTTATAAGCGTGGCGGTCAAATCCGATGAGTAATACAAAAGTTGCCATCCTTGTAATCTATTTCCAAAGTAGGGATGGCTGGCGAAAATATCTTTCATGTAGCTTTGCGCGGATTTCCGAAATATATAAACAGTCGGTAAAAAATAATCTAATAGCTTGTTCTTCACACCCAGTCTTCGAAATCCCCCCAAAGCTGAAAAACCAGCCACAGCTGAATTACGTATAGAAAATAACAAAACTTTATGTAAAACAAATCTGTGCACAAGACTACCGATACAGATATGATAAACTGAAACAACATGATAGTAATTAATCATACTACAAAGACAAATTACCAAGAACTATCAAAAATAAAAAACTTGAATATTTATCATAAATTTAAAATATGGAAAGTATATCTTGCTGTGCATACATTTGAAAACCTTTCAGAAATATCACAAAAAAAAACATACAGGAGGATCTTGCATTGATAGAATGATTCGGTGAGTTAATGTACAGTCACACTTGCTCAATTAGTAATGTGTGCTAATTTTCTCATGCTTTATTCACAATTTGGGCTTATATGCTGGAATAATATGATTATTCCGAAACGTTGAATTGTTGTAAAGCACCAAGCTACAGAATGGGCTATCTGTGTTATCCCTACCAAGGGTATCGAAACCAGTTTTTTTCAACGTTATAAGCCCCAGGACTTACCGTTGAACCATCGCCGTGCAAAAATCCTGGTACATATTTTTTATTATACAAATCAGGCATAATCTATTGATTAGATTAATCGAAACGTGAATCTGATGTGATTCAGGGCAAATAGGATTTTAGATTGTATCTACAAACATATTGAATACAAGTCTAAAGAAGTTATAATTTCATTATATACGTCACTGGTCAGGCAACATTTGGAGTATTGTGTTCAGTCTTGGGCTCCTTACCTTAAGAAGGACATTGAATTGTTGGAAAGGATTTAGAGCAGGGTTGCTAGAATGGTGCCTGGGATGGAGGGATTGCCATATGAGGAGAGATTAAACTCTCTCAAATTGTTTTCTCTTGAAAAACAAAGTTAGAGGGGATATGACTGACGTGTTTAAGATTGTAAAGGGAACTGATTGTGTTGATGTGTCATCTTTTTTTTTCAGGTCTAGGGACACAAAGACATATTTTGGCAGAGTAAGAGTCATCTCCAGCTAAAACAGTCTTATTTTTCTAACAGGGTTGTTGGCTTCTGGAATGAGCTTCCTTCAGATGTTGTGGAGGCAGTAAACTTAAGTGAATTTAAGAGAAAGCTTGATATCTATATGAATGATAAAGGCTGGCTTTAAGATTTTTTTTTTAGTTTAGAGGACGGGACAGCCAAGATGAATCAATAGATCCCTCGTTGTCCCTAAACATTATGTTATGTTGTTAAAAACATCTAATTATTTAAACACCTGTAAATTCATCTGTTAAAGCTCTACAAGTTAAACAGTAATACAACCAAGTGGATATTATTTAGTACTCCTGATGTTTTAAAAAAATCTTTGAGGCAATAGTCTTTTTTTTTTACCATTGTAAATTTGTTTTGCTGTTTGTATATTGAAATACAATGTTTGCTTGCTAATTGCACTGTAAACAAGTTTCTTTCATCCACTGGATTCTGTCAAGTTCTAACAAGTTTTAGCATTTGGCATATTCATCAGTTTAAAAAAAACTTCCCATACTCCTTACAAAACTAAAAAAAAAAAAGTTTAACTTTTGTAGTTTTTTTTTAAAAGAGCTATTGCTTTAATAGATTTCAACACAAAACTGAAATAACTTAGGTATAGATAAAGTAAATTATATTTTCTCTCAAAATAATAGGGTGAATGAAATTAAAAAACATAAAATAGTCACTGCAGTACCTTACTATCCCCCCCTCTCTCTCCCAAATCTCTCTGCATCCAGTGTCTGGATTCTAATTCAAATTCCAACCCACATAGAAAACAGTAATGGAATATATAAGTATACTTCAAACATTATCTGTTTAGTACTAAATCATAGTTAATTCAGTTAGTTAATTATTCTGTTTTTAATTTTCACATATTACTTACACTGAAGTGCTTAAAACACAAACAAAATTTGAGATGATTACCATGTGTCTATAAACAACAAATGACATGCCTACAGACAGTAATAATGGTTTTATTAAGTGTTAACTACCATACCTTTGTGAACACACAAGTTTTGAAGTACAGGTACGTGAAGAAATTATGACATTTCACATAACAAATGATTACGAACACATGATAAGATCAATAGTACCCATGCAACACAAAAACTTAGCTTTTATGAAAATGTTTTTTCTTTTTTAATGTATTTGATAAGATTCACTAAAAATAGGAATGATGGAAAAACATTTTTATGTCACTATGTAATGTCTTCTAAAGCATGACATTTAATAAATGGTTTGTAATAGCAAAAAATATATAACACTGTTAGTTCCTTCAACTTTATACATTTTGCTCAATTTTTGTTTTTTTAACTGCTTTAAAAAATAGTTTCTCATTACAAGTTTCATACTATAAAAACCTGATTTTAAAGCCTGAAAATAGACACTGTAAACTTTTGCAGAAGTGTTAAGGTGGTTTTTTTTGGCATTTAACATAGCTTAATAACTACTAAAAAATTATAACCAAACTTATCCTAAACTCAACTTTTATGGTAAACAATATATATATATTAATATTTGAAAACTGTCATAGCTCTTACAGATTATGGATACTTTATTTTTAAGGAGTTTAGTCATAAAAGCAATGTTTTTTTAACTTCTTCGTTAAAGGAAAATAATAATTCCATGAATGTAAGAGTGACCAGAACAAATCCCATGTAGCTTTATACAACATAATACGAGAGAAATATCGATAACACTACATACAACCAGTCAATAAAGTAAAATGAATGATTTCTTTTTTTTTTTTATCGAGATGAGCTTCGCCTGTCACGATGTTCACTCTCAGCATCATCGTTATCCTGTTCGCTACCATTCTGTTTTACTGCTGGGGATTTGCTACCACTGCGACTCCGAGAAATACTTCTACTTCTTGAGCAGCTCCTCTCTCTGCTTTTGTTCAAACCACTTTCCTCCCTTTCTTCATCTCCATTCCTTACCTGTAAGATGTAATACCAGCAAAACATTGCTAAGATATTTATATATGTAAATTTTTTATCTTTTCTTGTCAAGTTCTCTTTCACATAATGTAATTTTAAAATGTTTAAATTAAACCAACACAAAAAAGTATCATAGAAATTAAAAAATAATTTAAGTAAAAAAAAAAATTAAAACTTTCACACATCACCACCAAATATTTAGGAGTACTTCTAAATATTTCTTTTTGTGTCTGTTGCATTTTCATTGGGTGAATACAGGTAAATCTGTCAAGACAACTAGGGTTATGTTAGCTTTTTTTTTTTAATGCGAGTTACCACTTTCAGGAGCCTAAGAGTTTTTAACTGTCATTCTGTACACGTTAACCACTATATTGGGAACTATGAGTAATAATGGGTTGGGCCACCTTTTGCCTGAATAACATATGATACAACATAGCCACAAGATGCTGGCAGCAAATGTAATCAAGATCAGGTGGGCAAGACGAAGACGAGCAGGTCGAGACCAAGATGAAAATAGAGGTCATCCTTTTTTTCATGTGACCAAAAACTGAAAAGGAAAATTATTATTATTGTAGCTCTTGTTTTTATTCATAAACTTTGTTTAGGTTACATGGTTCATCACATAAACAAATTATTAATTTATGTCTTGGTGTGACCTACTTGGTCTTGATTACATCTATGGATGCTGGAAGTTGTCCTGAGGGTTTTTCTCCCATTCAGTTATTAATACTACATGCAATTCACGAAACTATGGCAAACTTCTCCCATAGTATATCCTTGGATTGCAGTGGCCATGGGAGATACCTGAAGCATTGTCATTTTGTAAATAGATGTCTCTGTCAGGGTATACATGAAGCATTACTGGATACACTTGATCAGAAATAATGCTGAAGTAAGCTGTAGCATTCATTGTCTTCTAAAGTTCCAAAGGGGGCCAGGGTATGCCAGGAAAACATGCTCTAAATCATGCATCCAACACCAGAGGCATGGATAACTGGGACCACAAAAGAAGTATGTTATTATTGGGGCTAATTCCCAATCTGTCTACTCCCACCTTTGCAAAAAAAGGCTAAAGAGGATTCATTAGACTACATCACCTTTCATCAATCACTTTAGTCCAATGTCTAAGCTCAGCACACTACTCAAGGCATTTTTTCTTGTTGATTAACATAATCCAGTGGTTTTATGCAATGTTCTCCTATTGCAAGATATGACTGGATGTTTGTTGATTGTCCTGCTCTGAATGTTTGTCAATTGGTCTACTGTTTGATGACAGTTGGACTTTAGCATCCAATCTATTTTCCTTTCTCCTCTTTCTGTTTGTAACCAAAATTCTCCTTGCAACAGACAATTTTTATTCAACTTTTTCCATTGTTGACAAAACCAAATGACCAATGTCTTAGGGCAACCAACCACTAAAACTGTTTACTTACTATAATGCCTCTTTTGAACACGGAAATATCTTTGTTTTCCCCATATTTATTATCATCATCATCAAGTGCCATGCTTTGTAGTGTAGCTGATCATGTCCCTCCACCCTTCCCAGTCTCAGGCACTTGTGATTACATCAGTCACCCTCTCTTTGTGTAGTCAAATTGTTAAATTGTCCAGGATCTTCTCTCGCTGTCTACCTCTACTTTTTTCCCCCACAAATTTCCCGGTTGTTACCAAGTGTTCTATCTCCTTTCTCCACATCACATGACCAAAGAATGCTGCTTGTCTTTTTCGTATTTTTGTTATCAATGTTCTTTTTGTTTCTGCTTGTTGTAGAACTTCTTCATTTGTTTTCCAGTCTTTGTAGGAAACACCAAGCATTCTATGCAGAAACCATATTTCGGTCACATTAAGTGATTTTTTTCCATTTATTTGTTTATTGCTCATGATTCATAACCGTAGATCAAGATCAGTTTGACGTAGCAGCTAAGAACTCTTTTGCGCACTTTCATTGATATACTTTTGTTAGTATTTTTCATTTTCATAAATGTTTTCTTAGCCTGTGCAATTCTGCTCTTGACCTCATTTTGACATCTGCTGTAATCCATGTCCCTAAGTATTTGAACATTTAGATTTGATTGAGAAGGGTCCCATTTAATGATAAAGTGCATTTTAGACTGGTTTCTCTCTTTGATATAACCATGGTTTCTGTTTTCTTGGTGTTTAGGCTGAGTCCCATATTTCCACTTTCTATATTTACAATGTCAAGTAAGACCAAAGATCTTTTTCTATTCCTGCTATTAACACTGTGTCATCAGCATATTTGATATTGTTTACTTGTTGCCTCCAATACTTATGCCTGGCATGTCTTCTATCTCTCTCTCTCATGATCATTTCACTGTATAAGAAGAAAAGATCACGGGATAACACACATCCTTGATGGACTCCTCTTTTTATCTTCTGAAATTGGCCAAGCTCGTTCTCAACTCTGATGTCTTCCGTTTGTTCCCATTATATATTTTTGATTATTCTCATATCTTTACCATCTAAATTGATATTTTCAAGAATTCTCATTATGACTTCATGTCTCAATTTGTTAAATGCCTTTCTATAGTCTATGAAACAAAGATACATATCTTGCTATACTTCAACTGCAGTCTCTATATGGTCCTTAGGATGTGAATTGCATTGGCTGTGCATTTACCTTCAACAAATCCACACTGTTCCTCTGTTATTTCAGGTTTGATTCTGTTTCTGCTCTCATCATAACTATTCTGGTTTCTTTGGTAATGCTATGTATAATGATTTTGATAAGTCTGTTGGGATATGGCTTGTTTCATAGATGTTATTTAAAAGAAACTTGTGACCATGTCAATACTAAACTCATCTAATCCCTCAATCATAATGTTGCCTTGTCCAGGGGCTTTTATAGCTTTAATTTTCTTTATTGCACTTTTTTACTTCTTTCAAAACAGGAAAGCCCTCAAAATTATTCCATGAATAAAAAGTTTTCAATTCTTTCATCATCATAAAGTTCCTTGATGTATTCTGATCACATCTCCAAAATCTTGTCCTTTTCCATGATGATGTCCTTCTCCCATGTACAAGGTCAATTTTCTTGTATATTGCTTTTGTGTCTGGATTGAAAAGTCCTTCTATTTCTTTGCAGCTGTCATTTAACCATTCCTCCTTTGTTCGTATGCATTTTTATGATATCTCTCTATTTATTTGATTGTATTCCTCCCTATTATTCTCTTCTTTTGTCCATCAGATTCAAAATATCATCTGTCATCCATTTTTTCTTACTTCTTCTTTGAACTGGTGGTATTGTGTCTATGGCCAATTGGTTCATAGATTCTTTCAACAATTCCTACTGTTTCTCAACATCTTTTAATCCTTCTAGCAACTTGAATTTCTTCTGTACTGCTACTGCAAAATGTGCCTTGATTGCTGGATTTGATTTCAGAAGTGCCAGGTTGAGCTTCTATTTCTTTGCAGCTGTCATTTAACCATTCCTCCTTTGTTTGTATGCATTTTTATGATATCTCTCTTATTTATTTGATTGTATTCCTCCCTATTATTCCTGCTTTCTCTTCTTTTGCCCATCAGATTCAAAATAT
>NW_013666166.1:267587-277682 GCF_000517525.1 Limulus polyphemus | reverse complement strand
GTGGTATTGTGTCTATGGCCAATTGGTTCATAGATTCTTTCAACAATTCCTACTGTTTCTCAACATCTTTTAATCCTTCTAGCAACTTGAATTTCTTTTGTACTGCTACTGCAAAATGTGCCTTGATTGCTGGATTTGATTTCAGAAGTGCCAGGTTGAGCTTGGGATTTTTGACTGTCTTTTTCATCTTCTTCAGCTTTATTCTGATCTTAGTAAGCACTGGGTTATGATTATTGTTATAATCAGCCCCTGGTAAAGCTTTGCAGGTTAACATTGCATTCCCAACTCTTTCTTTATTAAGATGAAGTCGATATGGTTTCGAGTACCGTCTCCGGGGATCTTCCACGTCCACAGTCTCCATTTGTGTTGTCCGAACCAGGTGTTTCCAAACATGAGCAAATGTGCTTGTCCCAGTAATTTATAATGCTTCCACGTCCACAGTCTCCATTTGTGTTGTCCGAACCAGGTGTTTCCAAACATGAGCAAATGTGCTTGTCCCAGTAATTTATAATGCTGCAGGGACTGTCTCACACATCATGTGAATAGCTTAATTTGTGCAGCTCAAATCAGGCCCAAGTCTGAAAAGGTACACACTTCCTAATAATATGGCCTGCCAGTGTACACAAGAATCAATTATAATATTTTCAATGGATACACTAAACATTATTATAAATCTATTAGAGGAAATCTCGACTATGGTGTACTTTATTTTTTAGCACTATTGTATCTATAATTAACTATAAAGATATGGAAATCTAAAAGTCTCTTCTAATTCTAATGAAATCAACAAGCATATTCTAATGAAACTCATCCTTTAATCATGATATTTTGATAGTAGTAACACATACTAAAAGTGAGAAATAATTAAACTTTATAAAAAAAACTTTCACGTCTAAAGTACTTTTGCACTGGGTATCTAGAGATATTAGACTTGATTAATTAATCAATCAAAATTATTAAAACCTATCAAGCATACTCTGTTGTCTTGTGTTTTTTCTTCACTTGGGATACAGCTCTTGGGTTTTTTATTTTCAGAAGAAGGTGAAGGGCTCTTACTAGCTGACCTGCTCTTACTGCGGTCTTCATATCGTTCTCTATGTAGTTAAAAATTCAAGCCTATAAATTGATATCTTTGACTGAAACTTTTTTGAAAGACATTTTAATAAATTGTTTACCTAGGAATTCCCCCAAAAGACAAAAATTAATCGTATTACTTTATATTAATAATTGAAAAAAACATTCTGAGAAACAATTATACCTTTCAAAAAAAAAAAAGTCATGAACATTTAAATACTTGTACCAGTTTTTAACACTTTTTAGAAAATCAACACGATGAATAACTTTGTACAAACATATCCTTTGAAAAACAAATCAATAATTTTAAATCTTTGTTAACTGTGACAATAAAGTTCTCTTCATGTCACATTTGTAGGTTGCAAAGCAGCAAACAACTCAGTGCTTAATACCTGGTTGCTGTATTGAAACATTTACTAAACCAAGATTTTACTGTACAGTAGACAATGTTTTGATAATCCTCAATATTGTAGGTATAGAAATGATGAGCTGAAAGTGACTTTCTGAGAGGTTGAAAAGTCCAGCAGAAGAAGAAAAAGATGGTAACAAAAGAACAAAGTCAAATGCAAACTACATATTTTTATAAATCTAAAAACAAAATGTCCAAATTTTCTTAACTTTCACATTTCCCACAATGTGACTGAAAAGTTATTTTCTTACTAATTAATTAAATCATATAGTTTTATGTGATCAAATACTTGCATAATCTGATCTTTTTATACAATTTTTCAGTCTCCATCATCAAATAGTAGTCCTTTCACAGCATTTTCCTCTACCATTTATCCTTGTGGTTGCTAAGGCAAGCTCCATCCCAATTATACATTTATTCTTAAAAAACACTGGTTTCTAGTGTGACATAAAATTTGGATAAAAGTAAAATTGGAGCTTCTAAACTTTCGTTTGGATCTGCTCATGCTCAGAGAACCATTTTACTTCAACCTGTCAGGTGAGACTTAAAAAGTTTGCCAATTATTACTTTTTTTATCATCAAATAATACTATTTCAAAAGAAAGCTGAATAGCTTTGCAAAACATAATTTTTTTAGGGAGAAATGCAATAAAAAAGTCCAAAAATTATTTTTCTTGGGTTTAGGATATAAAAATAAAAAATTAAAACTACCACTACTCAACACACATCTTTGCAAATCATTCTATAAATTATAATGATGTCAACGGTTTAAATACTCATCAGAAATTTAAAGGCTGTAAATACCTTGATTTTAATGAAACTGCTTTTTTTTAATAAATTTAATTCACTGTTTCATTCTTTGTCATTTTTGTATAACTTTCAATACATTTTACTATAATGGAAATATTTCAAAGCTTTCCTCGAGATCTATTGTTGAAAACAGTAGTGCCACAATTAAACACAGTTCATTAAATATACTTTCTGCAAAAAGTTGCTTTAAAATGTTCTTGTTCGTCAAGACAATAAGTTATAAGATGCTATACTTTTCTAAGATTACTGGGTACATAGATAAATACAAACGTCAGATAACTAGTTTTATTTTGTTTGTTGTTAAGCACAAAAATCACACAATGGGCTATCTGTGTTGTGCCAACTATGGATATTTAGACCAGGTTTTTAGCATTATAAGCCTTCAGACTTACAACTGGGAGAAAGATAAAAAAATATTGTTTGTCATTAACATATACATAACTTAAAATTGTATAAATGAGCTCAAGCAGAAAAATAAAATATATCATTAAACCCTTTTAACCTTTCCACATGGGTCAAAGGCCATGTCATTGCATTTGTTGACTTGCATCCAAAAGTTTATTGAACTACTATTTTATGAATTTGTCAGTATCGAACTGTAGATTATAATTCAAATTTTAGTATTATACATTATTTAATTTCTTATTTAGTTTAACATCCTCCATTTGTAAAATTTTATAACTCTTAGCAACCTACAACAAGCACCAAATAAGTACAAAGGTTGTAATTAGAAGAGAATTGTTTGCTTTACTTCTTTATTTACTGTTTTATGTTTTAAGAAAAATAAGAACTTATTTGTAAAGAGTAATAATGTATATACATATATATGTATAATAATTGAAATGTGACTGTATTTTACAAAATACAAGTCCAATATAACACAGTCAAGACAGGTCACCTTGTAAAGACCAAAGGTCAGTTTTATACTATTGGATAAGGTAACATAAGTGTACATGCACCGTGTCATTGTAACTTCTGTATTGTTAGCTAGGCATGGCTAAAAGGTCAATATAATAAAAATAATAAATACATATAAATGTATAATTTTATGCTATCTAAGCTATTTAGTCTAAACATTTGTGTTTTCATGTTATAAAAATATTTTATCTTAAAATGAAAATTACTTTGCATCTTCGAGAGGCAACATACAAAAAAGAAAAAGGCACGAGAAAAACACTGCTTAACAAATCTTAATAATTAATAAAAAAATATAATTTTTGCGTATGAAAGCCTTGTAATGTATACTGATAATCCACCAAATTTTATGAACACATGCTTACTAATTAAAAAGTTATGGCATGAAAACTACAACAAGCACAAAATGGTTATGAGGTCCATCCCAGGTACTGAGCCTGTGATGAAAGAGTTAACATATTTTTATGATTAACAAAAAAACAATGAGCATACTGATTAAGTAAAACCTTTCAAGAATGTCAAAAGTTCTGAAAATTATATTTCGAAATCACTATCAATTCCCTTTACAATCTTAAACACATCAATTATATCCCCCTCTAACTATTTGTTTTTCAAGAAAAAACAATACGAGAGAGTTACTCCTCTCCTCATATGGCAATCCCTCCATCCCTGGCACCATTCTAGTAACCCTCCTCTGAACCCTTTCCAACAATTCAATGTTCTTCCTAAGGTGAGGAGCCCAAGACTGAACACAATACTCCAAATGTGGCCTGACCAGTGACCTATACAATGAAATTATAACCTCTTTAGACTTGTATTCAACATATTTGTAGATACAATCTAAAATCCTATTTGCCCTGCCACTAGCAACAGCACACTGCTTCGACGGCTTAAGAGACTGATCAACCATTACACCAAGATTCCTTTCTTTCAAGACGCTGTTAAGGTTATTCCCATCCAAATTATACTTATAATTCAAATTATGATAACAAATATGCATTATCTTTCACTTATTATAATTAAAACCCACCTGCCATTTATTTGCCCAATTTACTAAATGATCTAAATCCTCTTATAAAACAGCAGCATCCTCTTCACAGCTAGCAACACCAAAGACCTTAATAACATCTGGAAATTTAAGTAATTTATTGACCACTCCTTCATTAATGTATATCAAAAAGAGCAAAGGTTCTAAGACTGAACTCCAAGGTACCGAACTTGTTACATTAATCCAGTTTGACTGAACTCCATTTGTAACAACCCTCTGCTTTCTTCCATCCAGCCACTCTTCTATCCAATTTGTTAACTTCCAATCCTTTAGCACCTGCCCCTTTTTCAATCCTTAAACTCTTTCAAAACCCTTGGGGAAACATTATCTGGCCCAGAAACCATATAATGTTTTAAACTTCCCAGTTTTTTCTTAACAGGCTCAGAATTAATGCAATCATATTGTCTGATCATGCCTCCATCTATCAACTGTTCAAAATGTGGAATACTTCTTAAATCTTCGTTAGTAAAAACCGAAGAAAAAGCAGAATTTAATAACCCAGCCATCTCATAATCATCAGATAATAGCCTTCTTTTATCATCCCTAAAGGATCCTACCCCATCCAAACATTTTGTTTACCTTTAATGTATTTAAAGAAATGTTTACTGTTAATTTTTACATTTTCAGCCAACCTTTCCTCATACATTTTTTTGATGTCTTAATTTCCTGTTTCACCAACTTTCTTGATCTTCTATAATTTTCTAAATCTCCCATCATACCAATGAATTTAAATTCCTTAAATTTATTATGTTTTTTTACTTGCAACTACCTTCTTTACCTTGAATATTTAGAAATTTATTGAAAAACATTTTCCACATCAAATCAGTGTTTCCAAGTAACTCTGCTGCACAATTCACAACTGAAAATTCTGGTCACATCCCTTTAAAATTTGCTTTTTTGAAATTTGTAACCAAAATATCATCATTCCTTATCTCCATGTGTAGCAAAACATTGAACTTAATTAGAGAAATGATCACCTGCACCCAAATTTTCCCTAATTTCCACCCTCTCTATCATTTCTATGTCTAAAGTTAACAATAAATCTAAACTAGCAGTTTCTAGTAGGTTCCTTGACTAATTGGTGATGCAAGCCATCTTGAACAGTTTAAAAAAAAACTTTCTCCCTCATGGTCTGACTCTAGCATTTCCCTATCTATATGCGTGAAATTAAAATCACCCATAATTATAAATTTATTAATAGCTGAAATCTTAATTTTATTGTAAAGTTTCTTTTTCATTTCATCAGTATCATCTGGTGATCTGTAAAAAATTCCCACTAAAAGCCTCTTCCCTTTATATCTGCAAATAGAAACCCAAATGGATCAATCTCCTTGCTATTATCTTTGACATCCCCAACTTCAACAGGATGTAACTCACATTTTACATATAAAGCTACTCCCCCCCTCCCCTCTTTAGTACTCTATTCCTATTAAATAGCCTGTAACCCTTTATTTCAAATAAATTTCTGTCATCAAAATCATCTACTTTTAACCATGTTTCAGTTACTCCCATCATATCAAAATCCTGTACTGCTACTAGTGCTCTAAAGTAATCTATTTCTGATACTTCTACCATTATAACAGTAAAAATTAAGCCTACTCCTATAACTATTTCTATATTCATTTCCTATGCTACTCTTCTCTGCCTGTTATTCTTTTTGCATTTAGTTTATCCTGGCCCTCACCACTGTCTAGTCCTAGTTTAAAACTTCCCTTACAGCTGAGTTAATAGCCCTATCAAACAAACCAGCCCCTATTCTATTTAAATATAAACCATCCATTCCAAAATGCTTCTTTCTTCCATTGAACTGATCCAACCAGCCAATCTGCTCATCCTTACATATTAATATAAACCTAGTATTTAGCCCTAGTTACCTACTTATAATTTCATCCCCACAATTAATTCTGGGCAGTATCCCTGACAAAATTAAGTTATGACCCTTTCCTTTAAATTCCTTTATCAACCCCTTGTACTTATTAATTAGATCCTCTGACCTACTATTCCCTACAATGTTAGCCCGTACATGTACAACAAAAACTGCATCATTGTTAGCCCCCTCTATTACATCTCCTGCTCTGTCAGTTATACCCTCCACCTGTGCCTCTGGGTAGCATCATTTAATTCTTTTCTTCCTATTTACTCCACAGACTATCCTACCCACATTCTTTGTCAAGGAATTACCTATAACTATAAACTCAAGTTTATCATCCACATCCATCTCTGATCCTTTTGTTTTCCTTCCCTACAATAGTTCTTCATCTGCACAAGCCATTGGGCTGAAATCTGTTGCTCAATAGAATAGGCTCATAACAACTAATAATTACACTACTTTTAACCCTATTAGTATTCTTTCTAACTTCCTGAAAGTCAATGTTAGCTGATGTATCCCTTACATGTAAAAGCTTAAGCTCCTCTTCAAATCCTGCTGCCATTTCCCATAGTTTACTCTTCTCTTCACCTATTGCCTCTACTTTGATTAAGATGAACTGCAACTTCTCCTACAACCTACAAACTCTACATACATATTGCACATCTAAGAGTTTGTGAAACAAGCAAATAAAAATTCAGTGATAATTGGAGCTCACTCTTTTTCTGTAGACTCTACAAATCTTCAATTAATGAAATAAATGTCTATCTTCAACTGCAAATCACCATGTTATTTAAAAAGTATTAAAAAATCTCTCATAACAATACATATAAATGAATGTTATGAACTAAATGCATTTGCCCCTTTTGTTTTCTACTATGCAAATTCCAAACTAATTTCAGCACTAAAAAGAGAAGTTTTTCTCACTGGTCACCTGAGAAAACACATACATAGAACGAGACCTTGAATTTGAAGGAGTCCGACTTTTCGTTTTACTGCGGTATCTTTCGGTGCGTTCCTGGCTCTGGCTACGAGACTTGCTCCTTCTCCTATGATGAGATAGTCTTTCCTTACTCCTCGAACGACTGTGGCTGTAATTTCTTCTTCTAAATTATCAAAATTAGACATCTTTTTAACATCTAATTTAAAACAAATTCCTTCAATAACTTTAGGTTTTACAGATGTAAATAGCTCAGTTAAAATGCAAATCTCTTCTTGCAAGTTTTAATTTTATTCAGCATTCACATCACCACACCAAAAAAAGTGTTAAATTTAAAGTTATTAACATATTTTTAAAGAAAATAATTCAGAGTAGGTTTTACTTTAGTTACTCGACTTCAAATTACACACCTAATAATTCAAAATATTAATGGTCTGTAGTGCCTTACAGAATAAATGATCTTACAACATTTTTCATAATGACTGTACTTTGAATTGGCATTTGAGGAAGAGCATTTTCTGTTATGATAGAGCCATATGTATATTAAATCCTTAATATATATAATTTTATTATCTCAATGAACAAATTAATGGCAATGTAAATTTTAACAGGTTTTTCAGTATCACAATTTCATGCACATCAGATATTTTTCATATTCTTACTTACAATCTTCTTTCTTGAGACCTAAAGCAACAAGTTTCTGAAGGCATTTTACTAATTTATAGATAATCTAGTTTATTTCTTTTTCCATGTTTTCTCTGAGAATCATTTGAAATAACAAAATTTGAAAATATAATACATAGAAAAGCAATTTTCACTAGGTAAAAAAAAAAAAAAGATGTATATAGGAAATAACAATGCAAGAAAAGTCACTGACAGAAGTCCATCAAACATACATCAACACCGGGTAAAAAACAACCAGAGGGTAATATAGAAAACTAATTTTGGAAGTGGTAATCAAGCTCAAATGAGGCCAGTTTCTGAGCAGCAGAAACTTGTCAAGAATTTGAGCTGGGCATTATAGGGGAAGTGCTCAAAGTTAAAAAACTAATAGACACTTTTAAATAATGTTATATTTATGTGCAGCTACTCAGATGGTTATAAGGATAAGATAAAATACCAAAAGAAGTGATGCAAATAAAAAAATCTAAGCATAATTTTTATTTGTTTTTGTTATCATTTTTTCATATTTTATTTGTTATTGTTTTGATTTCTGGACTAACTTTTTCATTACACGATTTTTCAAATTTGAACACTGAAAATTTTACATCCAAAATTAGTAACTGCTCCCAAATTTAGCCTGTATTACACCCTACCAACATAAATGACTTAACAAGCATTACTTGGTATCAATACATTAAAAAGAATCAATTCTTGTCTACATTCTATCCAAGCATTACAATCTACAATTCTGAAGTATTTTGAGAAATTATCAAGATACCTAATACCTATCGCAGCATGTTGAACACAATATTGTGTCAAACAATCACAGTATTATATCATTTCTAACCAATAGAAAGGCAAATTTTTAATCTTTCAAGTGACGTATAATGCTAAGTTGTTTTCAGTACAGAGTATTATCTATTTCATTTTCAGTTTAAAAGTATCTCTTACAGTGTTCAGATTGAGAAGATTAGATAATAATTTTAAGTCTCTTATGCCATAGATAGAAAGCCAGTTAAATAATAATAGTTATAGGACATTGTTTCCTTTATGTGTTTTACTATTCCGTGTTCTTAGGTGCATTACTTAAGAAAATAAAAATTTAGTATACTAGTACCATCATTATAAAAATGTAAGCTTAAATAACATCAGCAACCAACAGCTAAAAAACAAGAGGTCAAAGGTAAGTAGTACATTTCTTATTTTTCATGTATTTTTTATTTATTGTTATAAAAGTAAATAAAATGTAAAAATCAGGAACTTATTAGATTTTAGATAAGGTTAGATTAGGTGAGATAATGAAAAATAATAATAATAGTTCTCCATGAGGTATATTCATGAGTAGTTGAGCATTGTGTCATTCACTACAGTAGCTTAAGTTACTATTCACCTAGTGATTTTTAATTCATATGGTAGGATTATTAGTTAAGCATGATTCAAAGAGCAAAAAGCAATAAAATAAAATAGAATCAGATGTATACTGTAATGAGCCTTAACACTTTAATGACACTGGGCACCACCAGTGGTACATATGCATGTTTTCTGTTGGACGTCACGAGCCACCCATGGTACACAGGACCCATAATATATAACTGTACTTCATATCTCCAAAGTCCTATATGAAGCATTTATTTTATACGAATGGCTATAATAAAGCCACGTCTTCCATCATGTACCACTGGTGGAGCACAAAGGCCATGTTGAAAAGTCAACTGAAATAAAACAAATTTACATGATTAAATAATTTTTTATTTTAAAATTACATCTAGAGTTTGGCATTAAATTTTTCGTTGTGAGTAACTGAAGCAAAAAAACAAACACTAATTGAGACTTTTTTCATAAAAAGAAAACTGTTATGAAGACTGTAATATAATAAGGATAGAATTATTTATCATCAAAAGTAGGGATTATTTTATCTGATGTCCCTTTTTTATGCCCATAAAATTGTGAAATATTCATAATTCTGCTATAAAAATGACAAGATTAGGCTGAAAAAAAAGGAAAAATATTAAATATTATGATAATTTGATTATTATTACTTAAATCATAGTGTGCACCACCGGTGGCACATGACAGCCAAAGCTTAAATGGGTAAAGACAGGACGTCATGTACCACTCAAAAGAAAGTTCCCAATGCAGTCACTCTGTCATAAAACATAACAAAAATGCCATAAAATTAGCTGTATCTAAGGCAGAATTCACAATGAGGCCTTACGTTCCTATTGCATAATTAGAGAAATCACTTACGTTGCAAATTTAGGACAAACAAATGTAGTTTCCTGTTACTGATAGTGAGTAATTTATGATAAATTTTTTACTTATTCAAGGGAATGGTGAATAAAATAGAGAAGAGGGGATGCCTAGAGAAAA
>NW_013666166.1:262842-266587 GCF_000517525.1 Limulus polyphemus | reverse complement strand
GAACTCTTGTAGGTTACTAAAATTCTTCCTCTTGTGCTATCCCTCAAAGATTTTATCATGCCAAGGATGTTATTGCCCTATGGGTGGTTCCTGGTTAATTGATTTGAGTGGGATATTTCATAATACAGCGACATCTCTACATTTCCGATCTCACGGATATAGGGTTCCTGGATTGGTATATCTTCTCACTTTGCTATCATGTGCTCTGTTCACAGATAGGTGGGTATGATATATTCTTCCGGTCTGCTGAACATGAGGTGAAGACGTTATGGTCTGCTTTCCTACTCCCACATGAATGTCGGTTCCCGGTGGCTGTGTTTGGGATTGTAGTTGACTTGCTGATGGTATGATCCTCTTTCCTACTCCCACATGAATGTCGGTTCCCGGTGGCTGTGTTTGGGATTGTAGTTGACTTGCTGATGGTATGATCCTCTTTCCTACTCCCACATGAATGTCGGTTCCCGGTGGCTGTGTTTGGGATTGTAGTTGACTTGCTGATGGTATGATCCTCTTTTCTACTCCCACATGCACGTTGGTTCCCAATGGCTGGCGTTTTAGATTGTAGCTGACTTACTGATGGTATGACCCTCATCCTATCCCCGCATGCATATTGGTCCTGTTGGCTGGGTTTTGGATGCAGTTGACTTGCTGTGTATGGTCTGTCATGCCCTAGTCACTCTACACGCTGTGATACATCCTTTTTTCTCTCACCCACATTACGGTCATCTAAGGAATTGATATTCAGAACTGGGTGGTTGGATCTTTATCCAACCATTATTCTCTTCCTTTGGAGATGCTCCTCCTATTTTCTGCCCATGTGCATCATCTCTTTCCACACTGGGTGAAGAGTATACCTGGTACAGAAGTGGGGTTATTGCATGATGATTTACATGAGAGGTGCAGTTGAACCATTTTGAATGTTGGGTATGTGGGAGCTCAAGGCTTGTGGCATGCAAAAATATTTTTGCATATAGAAGGCAGCACTGAACAAGAATAACTGAGTGGAGGTAAGTACCTATCGGAAATACATTTAGTATAGGCAAATTATAACTTTAGTTATTTTTTAGTTAATATTATATAACTTGTTCTTCAATGTTTAAATTGCCAACTTGGAACTTTACACAATCACTTCATGAAATAATCAATAACCAATTAACTTCCTCGCCACTGGAAAATTTTAGTCAAAATATTAAAACAATACAACATTACATGATAAGGTACTTAATTAGCACTAGCATACTGCAATATTTATCACAACGCAGGAAATGAAGAAAGACTATATTCCCTCTCGTTAATATTTGGAACATCATTTAATATCTGCAATATGAAACTTTGAAAAAAAAAGGGAAATGATGGGATTTTACTTAATTATAGAAAACATGTAGGAATCCCTATATATTCAGAAAATTATACAAAGTGGGTGCCCTGCTAGTGTAAAATGCACTTATAATCACATCAGCATTTATTATCAGCAACTTACTACTTAAACCAGTGACTTTTTATTTTACTATTATATTCCCTTTTTATGAAGTATAGAAAGTTGTTTACAACATTAAAGGTATACAAATAGTGTGAAATAAGAATATTTTTCTTCAGAGCCCTTTTTTAAAATGTTTATCTAATTACAATTACCTAAACTGATTCAAAGATGAAAAATCATATTCAATTGCTAAAGTAAAATAATAAAATCTCACCTGCGGGATCGAGATCTGGACCTGGATCGTGACCTGTATCTTCTAGGGTAATACCGATCTCGTTCAAGTTCAGGACAGTCTCGGGCCCAGTGTCCAGAATGTCGACAATGATAGCATTCATCATAAACCTTTAAAGATAAAAGTGATTCAACTTTATACAGTTTATAACACGAAATTCAAAAATTTACTTTCAGCTGTTTATTTTTGTAGGATTTTTCTTTGGAACAGGTAGATAACTTTAACTAAAATTAAGTCTGACAAAGTCCTAACAATAGTTTTCAAATAGTGATATGCTGTTAGTTTATGATCTTGGGCACACATTTATTGTTTTTCCACATTCAAATATCTGCATTTTACTTATTTTATAATTATCTAGCAAACAAATGATTCTGTGAAAAAAAAAAAGAGAAAAAATATTTCAGAAGATAATGACATATTCAGACACACACCTGCATAAAACTGTTCTACCTTGATAGTTTCAATTACAATCGTGCTAATAAAACAATGCTGAGTGAAAAACAACATTCCCAAAAATAAACTACATAAGGCTCAATCTAGGAGACTGAGTAACATAAGTTATTCTTAGAACTGTTAATAATGAATAACAACTGGCCATAGCAAATATAGTATCATTAAATGAAGAGAAAAATATAAATAATTCTTAAAACTGATGTCAAGTATCAGTCAATAATGAGAAAACTGTATCAGTAAAAATATTAACTTTTTCTTTATAAAAACATCCCTAAAGTAGAATTTCCATTTTTATGCAAGGTTTTTACATTAAAAAAAATCTAGAAACAATTAAACACTTAATGCTCAATATCATAAAAGATTTAGCTTACAGAACGAGACCTTCCTCCACCTGACTTCATGCTATGCATCTGGAAAAAAATTTATACCATTAATGTTTCTTTTTAACAGTAACAACTTGAAAGTTGCATTTTCCTAGTTTTATTTACTTCCAGTCAGACATTTTAAATAACTAATGTTCAAAAAAAGCAATGTACTTAAACTTATGTCACATTTCTCACACTAGAGGAAATTCAGGACTTTTTTAAATATTGCCTTATAAAATTAAGAACTTATACCTTATACACCATTAAAATATGGATTATTAGCTACAATTTTATGCTATACTAATTGGTATAAGATATATAAAAAGTAGTTTAAAATTTAAATGGAAGTCACTAAAACCTTGTGACATGTGCAGTAAAAGATGCTCGGGCATAAAGAGTTAAAAACCATCTCCATGGTGTCAAAAATAACAGTCTCCGTGTACACATGTATTGTAATCACGTGCTTGTTCAGAAAGACTCAATCACTTGTCTTTCTGTCAGAATAGTTAACTTGTCTTATCACATCGATACGTCTGTTTTTTGGAATTTTCATTATGAAAATTCACACAGAAATAGGTCTGATATTCTAATTAGGCAGTACTGATGGAATGTTCCTAAAATAAATCAAGAGTATTTAGAATCAAATAACAGAATACTACTTAAGTAACATCAGTTAACTTCAATGAATAATCCTGTAATCTATTCATATCAAATGGTATGTTTAATGTTATACCTTTACATGATTTCAATTAACGTGACATAAAAATAATATCTATATTGAATAAAACAATTAAAATGAAAGAGAGCTAGCAGAAAAGTCAGAAGACAATAAAAAAGACTGAGAGAAATGCAGCTGTAACAGATATTGTTGCTCTAGGCATCCCCTCTTCTCTATTTTATTTACCATCCCCTTGAATAAGTAAAAAATTTATCATAAATTACTCACTATCAGTAACAGGAAACTATATTTGTTTATCATAAATTTGCGACGTAAGTAATTTCTCTAATTATGCAATAGGAACGTAAGGCCTCATTGTGAATTCTGCCTTAGATACAGCTAATTTTATGGCGTTTTTGTTATGTTTTATGACAGAATGACTGCATTGGGAACTTTCTTTTGAGTGGTACATGACGTCCTGTCTTTACCCATTTAAGCTTTGGCTGTCATGTGCCACCGGTGGTGCACACTATGATTTAAGTAATAATAATCAAATG
>NW_013666166.1:260911-261842 GCF_000517525.1 Limulus polyphemus | reverse complement strand
CCAATTCCACATGGGATTCCAAAGTTTCAGGGATATTTCAAAAAAACGACTGCTGGAGAAAAAGATCCATATGTACGTCCCAGAGTTAAAGAGGTGGAAAACAAAATTGGAACAATATAGCGTCCTTCCCCAGAAGATCCCAACAACAGAGAAACCATGTGTGTAAGAAAAGAGCCAAAGAAGACTAACATACCAACATGGAGGTTATCAAAGATAGGCTATCCCTTGAAAAACCCTCATTATCGTGGTGGATCACCTTGAAAAGGAGGTGGATAGTAGACAAGTACCATAGGAGAGTTGATAGGATAAGACAAAGGTGGGAAACCTGGGTGTGGGATAAACGAACAGGATGATCAGGGTCCACCCCTACACAGCCAAAATTGATTCTAACTGTAGAGAATAAAAAAATAGGAAGTTCAGCCTGAGGGTATGCTAAAGCAAACTGATCTGAAGCCTGTGGAGGGTTAGACATGCTTGCACCCTCAACCAACTGAGAGACAAAGGCTCTTCAGAAGCCCTAATATCCGGGGAATGGGGGAACACAAAATACTGAGAGGAGGGGGTATCATGAACAAATAAGGAAGAGTATTATAAGATATTGGGAAAATGGATAAAACAGAACACAAATGAGAAATCATGTCTAAAAAAATATATTAGGTCTAGTTGGTTCCACAGTAGGGGCATAGAAAGAAACAGCAAAATTAGGTGGAGGAAAAAGGCTGTCCAATTTCTTGTCAGCACGAACAGGTTCAGGATGTTCAGGAGGAATATGGGCAACATCAGGAGAAGCAAATTGTCTCATATAATGATCAATCTCACTATGGATGATGGCCGATAATTCCATAGCCGAGTTACCTCCACTTGCAGCTTGTGTAAGTGTGCTTGTAGATGGTATTTCCCCCAATGTGGTATCTAGGACTTTGGAATGAAC
>NW_013666166.1:248326-259964 GCF_000517525.1 Limulus polyphemus | reverse complement strand
AAGAGTCCAATTGAATGGGGGAACAGCCACACCTGTAATACATGTTTGAGCACTTGTGTTGATTGGTCCAGCTCTGAATCCAAAACCCAGCTAGTGGGAACCAACATCCATATGGGGGATAGGATGAGGAATCCCAATCTAAGGAGTAAGTTGCAATTTTGATGGCTCACTCCAAAAGCTACAACATTCCCTCAGATAACACATTCAGAGATAGAGCATCAGATTGGAGGACATCTCGTCATCTACACCAACAGAACACCATCATCCTGCTCTCAAATGAATGGATTCATTTTGTACAATATATCACTATCACATTCAGGAGGATGCCTCCATGGTCTACTCACCAATGGCTTGGAATTGGAAAGTGGTAAGAACTCCCTTACTCCACTGGAAGAAAAGGGGTGGAGAATCTGGAGGAATGTCAACACCGGAGACAATGCAATAGGTGACCACGAAAACCCTATTTTATAAAGCAGACCACATCTGATTTATTCAATACATGGGTGAGTATGGTCTGCAACAGGCATATTAATGAAGCAAATGGTTATCTTGAGGAAACCTACAAACGATCTTGTAAAACACCCCATCTCAATCGTGAGCATTTAGTGGCCATGATAATTTTAAATATTAAGTCATCCTGGCCTTACGGTGCAGATTTTGAAGTATACTTGGACAGTCACCACTGTAAACAGAGTGGGATCTGTACATAAAAAATGAAAAGAAAGAGAAATGCCTCTGAAAAATAAGAAGTATATATACAAAAGATAACTTGCCTAGTCACAGTCTTACTGAGTCTGAAGAATGGTCACAGGTGGAAGAAGGTAACCCAACAATGAAGAAACCGTGATCCAATGCAGATAGTGAGAGATGAATGTATATGATGCGATACACATGCCTGAATGAAGAATTTCCTCCAAGGGATGACAGAGATGAGACACTAGGGAAAAGGTTTTTCCTACACATCAGTGGGTTATTTGGGTATTATCTGAGGGACTTGTCATCCACTTCCTATCCCCTCCTATACCAATATCTTTTCTATTGCCTCGGGATCCTACCACCAGTCAACATCTGTCAGAGGCAGTATAAAATCTTCTCCCCCAGAAAGCCATTGAACCTGTAACTCATCCTTCTCTAGGTTTTTATACCAGGCTGTTTATGGTATCCAAGAAAAGTGGGGACTGGTGGCTTGTGATCCCGCATCAATCACTTTGTTTGGTTCTGCCCTGATTTACCATGGAGTCTTTTCTTACCCTCAAGTGGGCTTTTTTTCCTGGTTTATGTATGACCAAGATAGACGTTTCAAATGCTTATCTGCATATTCCAGTATCTCATCTGTCGAGGTGCTATCTTCAGTTTGTTCAACACAAGGTAGTTTATCAATTTCGTGCCCTGCCCTTCAGACTTGCTTCGGCTCTCTATGTCTTTTGTCGAGTGATCAAGGCTTTTACCCGACATGCATGTTCAGGGATTGTGCTTACACCATTACCTGGAGGACTTGCTTCTGTTAGCTTGTTTCAAGCAGGAGTCCACTCATCACATTCGTATGCTGCTTCTGGAGGCAGTCTGTGTGGGTTGATTAATTGAGTTGGAGAAGTCATTCCTTATACCTACCCAATATCTGGTCCTCTTGATGTTTTTTTCAACATTCATCTCAGTCAGGCCCAACCTTCTCCTCTTCCTCGACTCCATTCAATGAAGCTTTCAGTTCTCCACGTCATTACTGCTCGTGAGGTTCTATCACTTTTGGGGATGTAGTCTTCTGTGAAAACCCTTATCCCCTTGGGTCGGGCACATATGAGGTCTCTTCAGTGGGCCTTGCATGACCAGTGGAACCTTCCGTCTAGCACTGGTGGCTTGGGTTGATCAGGAGGAAGCTTCAGGTCTGTGGTCTCCAGTTGAGCAATCTTACCATGTCAATATCCTGGAGCTTCAGGCTGTACATTGTGCTTTGGATCATTTTCTTCATCTTACCACAAATCGTCTGGTTATGACCCATTCTGACAATTCTATGGTAGTGGCTTATATCAATCACCAAGGCAGCATGCTCAGTATTTGTTGCCTTGCATGACATGTTCTGGATGTATTTAATCTTTGGCTCTCGTGAGGGTAACTCTCTTTCTTGCCAATTTCCCTTCCTTCCATTTCCCACCTATATCCTAGGTCTGATTCAGATAGACTACTGTGTCCCATACGTGCTTTTCCTTGATGTATTGCTTGCATGGCTTCCTTCTCTGGTGCCTGTTCCTGCCTCTTCATTCTGTGGCAAATATCCTCTGTTTGTGACCTTTCTCCTTCCACACTTACAATTTGGGTTCGGCTTTTAATTTAATTGGCTTGTACTTCATTGTCTCCTTCCCATAATTTGTTCCAACTGTCTTATGAGACAGCAATTGACCCTTTCATCTTTGGTTGATCATTTGTCACATTCCGAGCCTAGATAAGCCCCTAGTACTGTTTCTTGTCCTGCTTCTTTCCAGCCCTTACCTGTTCCTATCTTCAGGAGTTCCTCATCTCATCATATTATTTGATGCAGATGAACATATTGCCAACAGTACCGGTGACTACCCAGTGGGGGCTCACTTGACCAATTTTGTTCCCCCTCTGGTGAGTTTTATTATATGTGATACAGCCTTTATAATATAGTATTAAGAAGGATGACTTATACTGATCCTTGTGTTTTCCACCTTGTTTTTATTTAAGCTTATGATTTATTTGTGAGTTTCAGACTGAACACAAGTTAAATGAAATCCCACTCTTATTATGAACTACAGAGATGTACAAACTTGTAATATTACAGTTGTCATGTAATTTGACATAACTTGTACCTTGTAAGTCTAGAAGTTTTTAGAGGTTAAAGTTCTGATACGGTACTTACCTCCTCTCATTTAAATAGCTGCCCTCTATATGCAAAAATTGTTTTGCATGCTACAAGCCTTTGAGCTCCCATGTACCCTACATTTAACATGGTTCAACTGCATCTCGCATGTAAATCATCATGCAATAACCCTCCACCAAAAGGAGTGCGACACACTCTCCTGACACACGTGACTCCTTCTATTTCGATTCTACCAAACTATCATCACTTCTCATTTGGCACTGCTCATGTCAAGATGTTTTTTCTTGTGCTCTTTATTCATGTTTTTTTCTTTAGACTTAAGTGCTTTTTTTTGCCAATAATTCTAATATGGAATTGTTCTTTTCAATTTTAAAATAGTTTATGAACTTAAAGATAACTTATTTTTTCCCAGATTCATTTCTTTCTTCTAACACTGTTGGGTTTGATCGTTCATGTTTCATAGTTCATTCCAAAGTCCAAGTTACCACTTTGGAGGTAATATCATACGTATGGATCTTTTTTCCAGCAGTCGTTTTTTGGAAATATCCCTGAAACTTTGGAATCCCACGTGGAATTAGTTAAAATCATTTTTGTAGAAAACTTCAGATTATTTTTAATGAAGTGCTAATCTGTATTCAATCACTTACAAAATGTTTGCTATCAAATTAGTATCTTTATTGCAACAGTATTTCTTTAAGTGCAAGATTTGTAGACTAATACAAACAAAATATAATTGTAGACACCGAAATGTGAAAGTCCACTTGTATTTAGGTCATATTTTATAAAACCTTAAATAATGTTAGACCTATCTTCGCTAAAGAGATAAATTAATATTGTACTGTATACGTTTTTTACATTAGCTTAGTTAGTACTAAACTATACTGTACTTAATACTATCTATAAATAAGCTTATAATGTTATTCTAGGACCTAACGTAAAACCTTTTTGAAAACTTCAAGCTTTTAATGTTATTGTATTAACTGGTCAATAAAGAATATTAGCATACAGAGAAGTTGTGACTTGTTCATTGGGCTTTCCAGCTCTCTGGTGCAGGCAGGTGCTTGCACTGTTTTTCAGGGTAAAATTGTTACTGTGCATGCTTATAAGGCATACTGACCGCAGAATTAAAGCATGACAAGATTTCGATGTTTATGATTAGAATTCTTTGATATTATTCTAGAAATCCTGTATTTAAAGAAACACTGTTGCAATAAAGACACTAATCTGAGCACAAATGTCTTGCAGGTCTCTGCTAGTCTATTATTGTCTGTCATGATAATGTGTGCACATCTTACTATCTAAATACACATGCACGAACACGTCATTTCCGTAACAGACACACAAACAAGTTTACTAATATAGAGATAACAAAAAACAAAATTCAAATGAAATTTCAAAATTTACATATTATTGCTTGGTAATAAACTTAGTACTTACAGATAGACGATAAGATGGCCCTCTAGCCCACTCCACAACCACATTTTGACCTCGAATTTCACGCCATTCTCGTACTTAATGGCATCCTATAAATCAGACAAAAAAACATAATTTATAAGGACCTGAAATTACATCCTAAAAGGTAGCCCCAAGATAGTAACATGTTTTTGTCATAAGAACCTGTGAATATTCAAGGCAGTTTAATAAACCAATACATAAGAGTGGATTGTGAGGAAAAAAAAAGTTCACCGAAAATAAGAAACCTGCATAAACTATGCAGCCACTTCACAAGTCATAAGTAGAATGTGATGTCATGAAACATTACACAAAATTGATAACCTGTAGAAGAGGACTAAATCTCAATGAAACTTATCTTATGAACAAACACTTTTTCACCCAGTCTTCCTTCTGTCCCTTTTGTGATGTTACTAACATCCATCAGTTTTCTGTTTATACTGAAAATTTAACATTACTCGGCACAAGTTAGTTAGAGATTGATATTAAAATTTAATTTAAAACAAACTTAGCAATGTTCTTTATTCATTCCTTCTAACTGTTTACTACCTTCTTCCTAAGAAAGGCACAAAGCTATAAAGTATTTATAATTATATTAAATAAAAGAAACACGACCATAAAATAAAACAGAAAAACATGCAACTGAAAAACTTACACTTATATCAACTTGTAAATGCAATGATAACTTCTATGAATATTTAAAATAAATCCATGTACTGGAGCAATTGAAATGTCAATAAAAATTAACCTCTTAATTTATTCACAATGTACAAGTTATAAATTCTGCAACAGTTGTTATATTTTCCCAAACAAACAAGTATTATTAACATCCATTACACTATGTATGTAGTTTTGTGTGTAAAAGGTATATACTGTTTGAAAGGGATGGTCAAGACAAATAATGCAGAATGGTTATAACCTGAGTCAAAGATAGGTTGAATGTGATAAACAAAAATTAATTTCACATAAATATTGTATTTCTATTTGACTTATAAGTTAAATAAATGAGTTTACATATAAAAAAACTAGTAAAAAAATGATTATTTGTCAATATACATTACTCACACAAGTCAGCCAGTAAATTTTCCTCATTAAGCATTCTCAGGGAAGATGTTTGGATGAATGCTTAGTACCATTAAAAAAAAAAGAATACACAAACCTAAGGCATTTTTCACAAAGTTACCTGGTACCATCTTGTTTAAACCTAGATTTGGCCCTAGCACTATTATTCTCATTGCAATTTTTCTCCAACAGTTGAGAATTTTGTTATTAGCAGGAATGCATTATTGCAAATAAAATTCTAGATGAATTTTGCCACCATCTTATTGATGTGTACAACAGAAAATTTACTGTAAACTTTCAGTTAATTTTAAAACCATCATTATATATATATATATATATATATATATATATATATCTTACAGTTACTGATGTTCTTGATGACAATTTTTGTAACGTGAAACAAAAAAAGAATAATGATATTTTTACAAAAACATGATCTAAGAAACCATTATTGTTGAACTTGCTGGGTGAAGTTACAATGGGGAAACATTTTTCTCAAATTATTAACAAATATTCCCTGCTTCTGATCAGTCATGTTAGTGTTATGAAGGAATATGTGGATAATGATGGAAAGGTATTTTAATGTTTACTTATGAATTTTAAAGTTTCTTTTCAAATCAGCCTGCTAGTAAAATAAAAGAGAAGCTGAAGACAAGGTGAATAACAATGCTGTAGTACAAAAGGGTCAAATTAAGACTATCTGAAAACATTAAGTTTAAAACAAACGTGAGAAAATCAAGAGTTCTATAGAGATGTGTAACATGAGGTAAATCAGAGTACACAACCAAATCATTACTTTTGTTTGAGTGCAAACTCAATTTACCTCATGTATTAAAAATACACTGCCCTTCATTTTTTCATTGTTTTCTGAATTTAATGTTTTCAAATATTTTAATTTTGTCCAATTTGCTTCAGATCACCTTCACAAGTGCTGTTTTCAGACTTCACTAATGATGCAATAGTTTATCCCAAAATATTCTATATCTTTAAATAAAATTCTTTATTGCCTAATCGCCATCTTTTCACTTCCATAAACATGTGTATTTAAATTCTACATTTTAATCTTGGACTATTAGTGTGCCTTTCTTAAGAGCATGACAGTAACAGCTGAACATTACTAATGACCTCTTAAGTAACTGTGCTAAGCTTATGAGCCACAGCATTAAAAAAACATTGAAAGCACGGTACCATATACACAAGGCTGGTCTTATGAATAGGTATGGACTATGGACTGGTGCTGGCTTTCAACCTAGTGGCTCTATCTGAGCTCTACCTATGAATCGGGTCAGAAGGGCTTTCATTCTCTTTTCAAACAGTTTGGTCAATACAGGATGGCGGCAATGGTCATTTTGGTAGACATGGCATAGTCATGACTTTCATTGGCTAAGGCATGTCAATCACTCTTGACTAGGAATACTGGTTCCGGGCCCTGCATGGTCAGGTGAGTGCACCGGAAAGGATTGGAGTCAGTCAGTCTTTCTCCTCTCCCACTTTTGAACAGTATCAGAACAATCAAACTTATTATTATATATATATATAGATATATACTGAGAAAAGTACATGCAAAGAGTAAGGATTTAGTTTTAAAAAATTATTATGAAAATGTTAATATAATTTGGTGATTGCTTCATTATCTAATTTACAATTTTAAAACAAAATCTGGTTTTAGTTCACAATTAACAGTAATTTTTCTAATCTCTAAAGAGTTAGTTTTAACAAAATCACAATAAATGTTCTTCCCTAAATATGGTTCCCATTAAAATCATTCTTCCAAAACTGTTTTGAATCGGGGAAAAAATAAAACATATTTTAAGGCATAGCAACAAAAAAATAATAAAAAAATTAAAAACTAAAAATTCTTCAAAGTTGCCCAAAGTATTTAACCTTTTTTAAAAACTTTCAATTACTGTACATGTATACCAAACATTCGGAAAAACCCTATAAATAACATCACGTAACTTGGAAATGGTATTTTACTAGAGCTGAGAAATTAGTGGAATTTGCTAATAAAGTAATCATTAGACTCATTAATCAATTACATTTAATTAATTTATTATCCTCATATATTATTCTTTCTATTTTCAGCTAGTAATTTTTTTTCATATATCTATTTTTGAAGTGCCCCTCATCTTAAGACATATTCTGGCAGTTAACATTTGTCCATTTTCCTACTTGGAAAATCACTAATGTCAAGAAGTCTACCCAGTCATCATTTTGTTTGTTTTTAGAATATGCAGTAATCCCTCATTTATCTCTGTAAATCAAATAATGGAAACATGATAATGGCAATATAACACATTGCAACTGGAATTAGAAATCATTAAGTAGTCACTCGACCAAGTTACTAATGTATGTTGTTTGACTACTATAAACATAAAAATAATATTCAATAAATAAGAATTCGAGTCATCAGAACACTTTGTAGTTACCTATCATACTCTCTAAACCTAACTAAGAAAATCTAAGAAACTTTCTTTTGCTTTCTAACAAATATAAATCAACACACAAATGCTTTTACTTCAACTAGAAGCTTTCCCATGAAACAATAAGCTACTGTTTAAATCAAAACTTTTTTTTTATTTACTCAACTATGATATGAATTTTCACTTTTCTTCAGAAATTAAACAAATGTTAGAAAAATGACAAAATATAGATCTGAAAACATTTTTTGAGTTAAAATACGAGTAGAAAATAGTTATAACTAACATACAAAATTGACTTAAAAATTTATGGTGAAATAATATGAAGGCCACAGGAAACCTACATTCAAGTATAATAAATAAGAATTAAATTACTTTCTTAATCTTAAACTGTTGTATCATACATGCAAAGTAGTTCAAAACATGTAACAAGCTAAAAATATCATTAATAGTATTCAATGCATTTCTCCCTACAAATATCCACAAGACTACTGTATTAATACTAAATTTTTGTTGTTAAAAATAAACATGTTACTTCACGACATTTTCAAACACGTCTTTATATAAAGTTAACAAACATTATTATCCTAAAAGTTAAAAACTCCACAAATAAAAGATTTTTTAAAAAAAGCATGACTAGTTTCTGCCATGTAGCTACATCAAATGCCATTTAATTTACTACATCTTTCATTGTTGGAAATAAACTTATTTTCCAAATCATGTGCAAGATTACATGACAATAATTACTTTGCCACACCTGGACCAAAATGCAAAGAACTATTTTTGCACAACCTTTTCCAAAACTAAAGAAACACCCTGGGGGAAAAAAAATTGACACTGTTGGATCACGTATTATCAAGTATGACAGAGACAGATAAAGAAAATCTGCTTAAAATAGGGTGAAGTGATTTTTTTCTTTCTATTTTCACATTTTAGGCATGTAAAATTTACTGTACATGCAAATCGAGTGTGTGAAAATTTTCAGTTTTCTACACATTAACTTTTATTTAGCTGCAGCTCCAAGTCTTGCCTGCAAATAAAACATCTATCAATTTTAAATTTTTTCTGCCAATTCCAAAGCATAAGTTTATATTTGCTAAGAAATGATCAGCCCTTGAAAATATAATTACCCATATCTTTTTTCTCAAGTAATTTTCCTTTCTCGTAGTAGTTTTATTATTACAGACCTTCATTCCCACCATTTTATAATGTTACAGCATGTGGTCTGAACAATTCCTAATGAAGCACAGCTTTGAAAATAGCTAATGACTATATTTATATTGTTACGACAGCGGAAGTCACGTGACGCTGGTAACACGTTATGAGATTCTAGAAGGATCATGAAGGCTCGAGTGTTTGCCAGATGCCCTCTTTTTTTGCATATATAAGCCCAGCAAATAATGCGGAGAGAAGAAGTGATGGCATATAATTAGCAGACAGATAATCGAGTCAAGTGAGCGGTAGTGACCGTAAGTGTGTGAATCGTTGTTAATTAAACCGGTTGTTTAAGTTAAAGTAACTGTGGAAATTAAGTGTATTACAAAGTTTGTAACAAGAAAGAATAAACTAGTTTTAATTAAGAAATAACTTGTATCGCTGAAGTTCCTCGGGAAGAAGTTTTACGGGAAATTATCAAACAAGCAGATATGTAACAATATAAATAAATACATTGGTGTGAGCAGTAAAGTACAGTTTCATGGAAGCGACCACCCAGAGATAAGGATAAACAAAGGAATCTAATCTGAAGTTTAAAAGACTTAGAATAAACAAGTCTGAGATTCTTTTTTCAGTTTCTTTAAACATTCTTAAAAATGTTTCCATGTTATTATCTGTTTTTTCTGTAATATCAGGTAAGCTGTTAGGTTTAGCAAATACGATAGGTGAGAGCAAAATATATCGAAGACTCAAAATCTCATTTATTAATAATACTGTTAACTGTATTCAAACAATGAAGATAAATAAAACAGCTTATTATTTATTCAAAATAAACTATTTATTAGATATAAGTTGTCCATAACCATGAATACTGTTAGCAAAAATTTATTACCTAGCTTGAAAAAAGGTATTGGTGACAACAATTTGAAAAGTCATGTCCTAGACAACATTTTGGAAATCCATGTCCTAGATTATCAATCAGTCTTATTCACTTTTTGCTATTTGTTTATGACTTATAGTCAGAAGTGGCTAGTGCATTCAGCAAAAAAAGTAGCAAATGGAATGTATTAATGAATACAAATCAAGCTGAAACTACCTAGATATATATGAAATGGTTCTCTCTAATCTACAATGAAAATTAATAAAAAGAAATACTGAAACTAAAGAAAGTATTTTTAATGCTGTTGTTTTTCAACAGTTTCACACAATAAAATCCTGGAGATTTTACAACTTAAAAAATGATGGAAAAACTAAATCAAAGTATTCAAATTTTTCTATTAAAAGCTAAAACTGGATACTGTTTTGTAAGTTGCACTAGTTTAATTAAATTTGGTTATGTTTGTCTAATGTGATAAAAAATTCAGGAATATCGGTATCACCTTCTGGTTTGGAAATGGTTAATACAGTACAATACAGGTAAGTACATTTTAGCTCCTATGCCCATAACTTTGTCAGTTATGGCAAGTCAAAACTTGTAACTATACAGGAGTCTTGTTTAATGGCAGAATGTTATAAACTTACAAACCTTTCATATATATCACGCGTCTGGACTGACAGATTCTCATTAAACTTGTTTCCTGCTTAAAACTACACAAACTTTCTGAAAAATGCTCCCAAAATGTTTAGTTGATTTGGTAAGAAGTTTCTTTTAGTATTTAAGAATATAAAATTTATTATTTTTTTTTAATTACCAATGTCTAGAAGTTTAGGGAACTTTATCCCCTCCACAATGGCAGTTTTTCACATTTGAAAAATGCACAAGGGCTGTAAACTGTACCTATTAAACACTCCATAGAGGTTGTTAGCAGTTCTTTGTTTACAAAATTGAACAATAAAAGGCAAATGTTTATTGACTGAATTTTACTGTTTTTCTATCAACAAAACAGATTTTTGATGGATAAACTAAGACATGTCCACAGCATGCCACTGAACACTGATCAATATGGCAGGAGCCACTGCAGTTTCATCTCATGTAGAAACTAGTTCATCAAATGCAAATTAGGTCACAATCAAATTTACTAAAACACTTGTCTGTCTATATAAACAATAGGTAATTATGCAGCCAATGCAATGACAAATAATAACATGATCTGAATTCAAGAGTATTTAATTTTTGATAAGAATAAAAGGAACAGCAGCAGGCCAAAAACAGCATGTGTTACAAGAGACTTGATAGAGAAGCCTACTCTGTAGTATAGCATGCAATGCAACAAGTATTAGATGACTGAATTGTACATGTTTCTTTATATATATACATTCTCAATATTTTAATCATATTCAATAGTGACCAACTGGAGTTGTATTTAAGTGTCAAACCAAATGCAAAAATCTTTCTTTCATACAAATATCCTATTCCAATTATATTTGAGCTGAAATAATAACATATGCAGGTGACTTACCTCGGCATCTCTACGATCATCATAGTCCACAAATGCATATGCCATTCCACTACCTACAATATAAAAAGTATTAATTTTTCAAATAAAATTAAATACTCTTTCTTTACATCAATTATTCAAAGCTCTACAATAATTTCATTTAGATAACAACAGGGAACTCTGTGTTAACCTGCCATGATCAGACAAATCTATATATATTAGGTCGTCAAGAAATTAATGTCGTGTTTCGGAACACTTTCATTAACAATCCCCCCAAAATGTACATCACGTATAATAGTTAAACAAACTACCTAAACATCACATTAGTGTAGCCT
>NW_013666166.1:178028-247904 GCF_000517525.1 Limulus polyphemus | reverse complement strand
GATATTGATGCTCTGAAGACGCTTGTTGAGTCTAACCCAAGGCAACACACTCTATGAAATGGCCCTGAAATTGCATGTTTCTCTTGAAATGATAGGTAAACATCTAAGGAATATGGGAAAACTCCATAAAGGTGTTTGGGTGCCTCATGAACTCTCTGATGATTATCCTTTTCCTACATGCGAACATTGCTTCGTCTCTTCTGGCGTGTAATGCATTTGAACCATTTTTGGACAAAATTATCACCAGTGATGAAAAATGGATTATCTATGTGAATATTAAATGCCAAAAACAATGACTCTGATATACTATAGAATTAGAGAAATTTTCTACTTTGTACCACAGGTACACATAGGGTTGCCACGCAGGTCTACTAAATACCAAAAAAGAAATATTTTTTCAAAAACAAGAAAAACAGGTGGCAAATTGATTAATAATTTGCAATTAAATAAATAATAAATTAAAACATTATAATATCTTATTCAATGAAAATGTGCATATGATTATGGTGATATATTATCTAATGCTTTTAGTTTTATTTTGAATTTTATTGTCTGGAACTGGAGCAGTGGAAGGAAAATTCACCATGCATCAAAAAATATATCTATTAATTCAACTTTTATGCCATTAATGCAAAAATTGTGTTTAATTTAACAAAAACTTTAATAAGACACAATTACTGGCATTAGTGCCAATATTAATAAAAAATTAAAATTCATGAAAATGATCGTAATAGCATTTTTAATTTTAACAAACTATCAAAAGGGGTGCACAGTTTCCTATTTTAGGTTTTACGACTCGTAGTCACTAATTGTGCAATATATTTTTAATTTTATGGAATCGAAAAATTTCAGATTTTGGGATCTAGCTGAGTTAGTAAAGCAATACTGACGACAGTCATTATTTACTAATTTAGACACAACGTGAGACAGTATTAGTAGTATTACTAATTAATAACGTTAGTTTTCTCACAAGTCCAATGAATAAATACAGAAATAGGTTTAACCGTTAGGTGTAATACACATTTCATCATCAGTCCCACAATAACTAATAAAAATTATAAAAGATTCTACACACCGTATTTAACATCACATCGTAATAGGCGTCCGTACTTTTCAAATATATATTCAATGTCTCTTTCTCTGACATCAAGTGGCAAACGTCCAACAAAGAGTTGAGCTCTTCCAGACATTTTGTAATCCTTTTACTTTTAGTAGTTCTTACTAACTCATTCACAAAAAACAAGTTGGCGGGTTCAGTCGCCACCAAATTCAATTGATTATTTATTAACCTTAACAGTTTAAGTTGGATGGTTTAATAACACCTAAATTATATATTTATTTTCATATTCCACAATAAAACTAAGACTAAAATTCAATATTATTTAAAATAATGCAAATATAATTTATCTAATACTCTCTAAATAAATAAATAAATTAGAACAAATTTAGGTTATAGGTACTCATGCTTATTACTATTAGTGTACTCCCTCCGCCAAAAGTACTTGCTCGTTAATGATGTCATAATTTACAACTATTCATGGTAATAAAACAAATATTTTTCTCTTTGTTGTTAAGTGCAAAAGCTACAATTGTCTTTTTATGTTATACCCACCATGGGTATGAAACACAGTTTTTTGGCGTAATCAGTCTGAAGACTTACGGCTGAGCCATTGGGGAAGATAAGAAACAAATAGTCAGATGAAAATTTGGGTAAATCACATCGGGTTTCTTTAAATATAATTTACCATAGGATAGTTTGTTGTTAAATGTGAAGCTACACAATGAGCTACCTGTGCTCTGCCCGACACTAGAGACCCGGTTTTTAGTGAATATTTTACATATCAGATGATATAGGCTCCTGTATATACATATACCTTAAAACCTTATAGCTGATCACGTTTATTTTGAGCAAAGATGTATGTATTATTAAACTGACACCAACTTCCCTAGCAGTAACGTACAGATGTTATTAATGTAGCAAAATATTATGTAAATTTATAATCACATGAGATATAATCTCGTGACCTAATACAGTGAATAAATACCCTGCCATAAGCTTCATAAATTGAGTCACGAAACAGTTAGTGAATTACTGCTTGTTTATCACTCGATATTGTTATTGATATAGAAAGATGATTTTGGATTTTTTTCGGAATTAGGTTTTGTCTTCTTTTAGACGTTTTTCCTGATTCCATTATTTGAAGTAATTAATATTGATATTTATGTTTTATTGTTCATTATCATTAGTATCAAGTTCTGGCCAGGCACGTGTTAATTAACTGTAAGTGTTAAATTTTATTACAAGTGTTGTTACAGTTTAAGAAATTATTATTATTATTTTGTTGTTGTTGTTGAACCCTAGTTGTACCAGCGTGTTATTTTAGTCCATTACAAGAGGTTGAGGCCAATCTCTCACTGCTGCTATCTTATTATGGTCTGTAAAGACTCCATCTCTATCTACAATATAACTGAGAAATTTCACTTCTCTAGTCATAAGCATTAATTTTCCTTGTTCCAGTTTCAAATCTGCTTTCTTTATCCACTGGAATATTATTTTTAGGTTCTCAGTAGCAAATTCAAGCATGTGACAAAACACTAAAATATTGTTGATGTAGACCAGGCATCTCTCTTATTATAGCCCCTTCAACGTAAGCTCCATTAGCCTCATGAAATCATCTAGCCTACCACCAGAGTGAACTGGCTGTCAACACTATTGCACAACATGCAGCATTACAGCCATGCTTCCATGCGCAGAACAGGTGTTATGTTCATAGGCTGGAAAAAGAACAAAGTCAACTTAATGACTGTCTTGACATTCTATTGTTCAAAAACTGTATGGGTTCAGAATATATGAAAAAAATTAAAATTTTTACATACAAATATTATGATAAAAAATTCATGGTATGCTTGCATTCACACTAGTGACTATATTAAATTGCAAATTATTCTAGCTTTACCAATCAGGAGATCAGTGGTGTATTGGTCAATAATTACCATGACTTCTCCACTTCATTTGACACCTCTCAAACATTCAGATAAGCATCTCCAGTATCTTCCTTACTAGCTGTACTCTCACTATCCTCTGTCTCATAAATCTCAACATTCTAATACCTGATCTAGCTAGTATATGAGAGGCTCTTCAGCAATGTATGGCTTTGGCTTGTCTATATGTTCATTGCACTTATGTCTGCTATGTAAGCATTTCAACTCAAGTTGTAACAGAATGAGATAAGAAGCTGTCTAGACAATACTGAGCTGCTTCTGTACCACTGATACATAACACAATCATGCCTAGTCCTTACATTTGATAATTTAATTCTTTGTTGATTTATTGTAACATCTTGTTTAGATCATAGCAACCTTTCTTAGCTGTTTACACACAAATTAATGTGCATTAACTAATATGGACCCTAACCATTCTGCATGCTTTTTGTGAACACTGCTCTATGACATAGATCATACATCATAGCCTCAAGGAGATGAGCATGTTTGGCAATAAATTAGTTGGCATCTGTTCAGTTTCAAAATTATGTGCAGTAAGTGTTCATCTCACTTGAGCCCCCCAGTGTCTCATTGATGAATCTAAAGGCTTATAACACTAAAAATCTGGTTTCAACAACTATTGTGGGCACAACACAGATTGCCCATTGTGTAGCTTTGTGCTTAACAAAGAACATCCCTCTTGGTTTGTTTGGAACTAACAAATTTTTGAAGCATCTGCTTGATAGTATGTTTAATTTGTCCTTCTGAATCAGCAGACTGGAGGTGAAATGATGAAGTGGCTTTACATAACTCCAAAAATAATTATAGTCTGCATGACTTTCTCCAGGTGCTCTGATCATGATATCCACTAGAAAGATTTCCTGCAGACATTTAGTTCAATTGTTGTACAGGCAAAACTGACCAGACTTTTTCTGCAGTAGACCTATCCTCAATATCCAAATACCAGAACCAAGATCAAAGACAGCTGCATTATACCTGTAAGTAACATTACCTAGAAGTATTTGGAAATGTGCCTTCTCTATCATATCTAGTCTTTTAGTATTCTTCAAAATAGAATCAGTATCAACTGCTCAAAATGGGGCTTTACTCAAAGCACCTGAATATTGTGAGGTCCACAATATTCTGGCTGCTCCTGTATCAACCATGAACTGTACTTCACGTCCTAATACTTTTATTGCTACATACCAACCACCAAACGTCAAAAATACACTACCCACAGTTTAGTGTCAAACCAACCTTAGTTTCATTGGTTTTTCTGGAGCTAGAGAAACAATATCTTGCAGGTGATCTTCCTGAATATATTAAGTGTTTGGGTGGAACTGAACGTTTTGCACAATGTTTTTGAAAAATAAGATATGAGAAATTCACTTGGCAATGAGCTACCAATTCACAACTGAACCAGATACTTTCTTCTTTCTTTCCAGAGCAACGTAGAACAACTATTATGGGATGTCGTAGGAATCTTTACTCATTCACTGTTATTCAATGTGGCTGTGACGAGGTACTAGGATGTGTTTGCAGCTGCATAACCTTCAGTGGAACACGAGCTTTCTGTGATGCATTTGCCTAAAGATGGTGGTTTAACAAAGGTACGACCAATACAGTTGCCTTTGTAGGCTTCTTCATCTCTTATAACATGTTCAAAGTTTCTTTCCACTTTTAAACTGGTGGGCATAGATACTGCTTAAGTTGTAAATGCCCCTTACACCCAGGTGGTGTCACATTATCATGCTTGATAATTTCTCAATGGATTTATGTATGAGAATACTATCGTGATCAGCACACACACTATAACAGGATATGCATTCCGGTATAGGTGATGCAAGTCGTTTGTGTAAAGGGCTAAGTTCTCTGTAGGACTTTTTTTTTAAGCCTTGAAATTTTCCCAGTAGATAACTTGGTTCTCCACTGGCATAAACTGTTAGTGCAACTCAGCTACAACTCTGTCTCAGTTGCTAAGTTGCTCCTTGCTCAAGTGCTTAATCAAATCAAATGCTTGATGATTTAAATTCAACATTAGGCATTGCACCATTTGCCCTGAAGTCCATCTGTTCCAAACAATGAGTACTTGAAACATTTAAGGAAGTAGTTCAGTTCTTCCTTAGCTTTTGTCTTAAATGTTGTGTAACAGACCTTACCAACAAAAACTAGTGGTCATACAAACAACTCATCTCCAGGCATGTTTTGATAAACCCTAGACACACGTTTTTGTATTTGCTCAAGAACTCATACATTTGGATTAATATATGGTCCCTGCTCCTGGGTGGCAGAGTACAGTTCGTCTTCAGGTTCACTATGACTCGTGATAGTGTCAGTGATGCTATTAGCATGCTTCTTATTACAGGGAGGCAAGGGTACCATCTTTACTTCTTGGTGTCTGGTGTTCCTCCTTATGGCAAGACAACTATGGTTAGTGGACATAATCTATCAGCAACACCTTCAGCTTTTTTGGATGGTCACAGGTGAAAGCAACCAGAATTTGGGTTTGGCTGCCTTGATTGTCTTTCACTTAGCAGTTCTGAAGATCACTCCATTCATACTAAGAACTACCAGACCATAAGACACCATGATGACTCTCAGCCATCAGAGATTTCTGTGCACTTAGTTGAATTTTCAAGAGAAGAATCTTCTTGACATCGCTGTTGCAGAGAAATTGCAATAGTGGATATCTCCAGAATTAGTGGGAATATAACATCCAAGAGAAGACTTCTCCTACACCCAAATACTCTTTCATGGAGATATTTACTTTGAGTGACAAACTTCTCTTGTTGGTTATGAGACCTCCACCTTGTTGAAAACACCATAGCCTTTTGTTTGGTTTGTTTTAAGTTTCGCGCAAAGATACTTGAAGCTTATCTGTGTTAGCTGTCCATATTTTAGCAGTGACAGACTAGAGGGAAGGCAGCTAGTCAACACCATCCACTGCCAATTCTTGGGCTTCTCTTTTATCAACAAATAGTGGGATTGACTGTCACATTATAACATTCTCACGACTGAAAGTGCGAGCTTATTTTGTTAAGAGGATTCGAACCCGTGATACGCAGACCGCGAGTCAGTCATCCTAACCACTAGGCCATATCCTTTAGTACAAAGATACTTTTACTCAGATTGCACAAGACTTAAGAAGAGCACAGAAAAAAATAAATTCACTGAGAGAAAAAACAAGACTCTGAATAACATACCCTGTAGTCATGGCATCAAAATTTCATCTTACTACTTTACTCTGTAGTACTCTCAGTTAGGTCGGTTTTCCATTTAGAAAATTTTAGAACTATGTAAAATAAGAAACTTTTACCTGTCTAAATTAAATGATGAATATACTCTGCATACTTCAGCTTCACCACCTATGCTGCAAATGAGACTCCTGAGAAGATACCTAGAACATGAGGGATGGAGCCTCTGGTTTAATTTTGGTTTATCATGTCATTGGACGTGGGATTGTCCATATCCTGTTGTGAGCACAAATTCCTTTCCAGTTGATGGTAAAGAAACTACAAGAGGGTTATTGTTAAGCTATGGCTACAATTTCTCGACCTAGTTTAAGCTAGTGGAGCCTGAGTTGAATCTGGCTACCAACTTGGACAGTTATAGCAGTCACATTTTACTCAGACATATAGTGGTTGATTCAGCAACCATGAACTTGATATGGTATATACATTTAATGATACACGGATGTAAAATTGATTTTCTAGTGGATGCAGTAGCAGCCAGAATTTTATATAGCTTTGCCGTGTTTCAGTCATTTTGAGTAAAATTACCACTTCAGCAAATTAACACACACTTTGTTTTGGAGTAAGATAGATGCAAGTGAAAAATGCATATCTCAAACTATGTTTTAGCATTGTCACTTGCTAAGTAAAATTATCTGTTTCTAATATTTGTTCAACCAATGGTTTCTTAGGGATGGACCTATTGTCGAAGTTGTCAGTCAGTTCCTTTTATGTAACAGATGAGATGCAGTTCTGTACAAAAACATCTAGTATCAACCAGATTGTGTCTGAGAACAGTGGACTGCATATGTGTATGTTGAAACGGGAGATTTTAGTGCCTCCAAACATAGGAGTGTGTTTTGTAGTATGCTACGGGCAGAAAACAGGTTGCTCTTTCATAAATAGTTTTTGTCCACGTGCTGGCATTGTGCTGATGCTGATTTGCAGTTATGGACATTCAACTATAAAACTTCTAGCTAAAATGAACAGTAACAGAAACGGAACAGACCAGCTGCATAACTGATGCAATTGCAATAATACTGAATTCTAAGGAATTTGCAGGGTCCTCTGAGCATCTGAAGTTGCTGATGTAAATGTAGAAGCAGATGATTATCTGGATATGACAATAACAAAACATCATATGGATACGTTGCATGTGTACAATAAAATAATGGATGTGGAAGCTTCCTATAAGTACAGATATATTACCAGCACTAAGATTAAGAACTTAAAGGATGGCATAGCTCAGAAATTACTTATTGCTTTCACTGGTTAGTATGAGGAAGAAGGACGAGGAAACACAACGTTTCCATGTGGATTTTAGGTAGGTAAGCGTGGGTACACTGTTTAATGATTTTATTTTGCTGCAAATGGATAAATGGCTGGGTATGTTAGAAAGCATCCACTGGTTGAATATGTTTAATCTGACCTTTGGCAACTGGCCAATTGAGATTGACAGTAAAAGTAGATATACAACTGCTTTCCGTGTTTGGGAAGGACTATATGAATTCTGCATCACGTTCTTTAGCTTTGTAATGTACCTGCTACTTTTGAGATGCTGAAAAGCCCTACACTTGGAGAACTGTAGTAGCAGAAACTACTTCATCTCAGTGGATGTCAAACTAAGATTTTGTCACACTTTTTCGGCTACTGCTGAGAAACTGACGATGATTTTCTAAAGTTTAAAGATACAGGCTTTAAATTGGCAACATAGTAGGTAAGAATGGAATTGTCACTGATCCTACAAAGACTATGGTGATCAAGGATGAACTCCATCCTCAGAACAAATCACTGCTCGCAGTTTTTTAAGATTTTGCAACATACTATCAATGACTTATGGAAATGTTTTTAAGATAGACAAATTAACGTCTGGATTAAACGAAGGCAAATGTACCTTCGTAGACACAAAAATGTTAGCAAACATTTAGTTCCTAAAGCATGTTTGGTTAAAGCACCTGTGTAAGCGCATCCTTGTCAAAAGTCACTATTGAAAATGTGTAGAATCAGTTTTTCTTGCTACATTTATGCAAACATATTAAGAGATAGTGTAGACACTGTACCATGTATTCTGCCAAAGGAATAACCAGTCAAGTAAAACTCCACGAGAAAGACATGTTCTCTTAAGCAGAGAATTTTTCTGGATGTAGCTGCCCTTTTGCCTAAAATTGTGGTAGGTAATTGATTTGTACTGATCATTGTCAACGATATCATAAAGTTGGCCTAGGTTATATAATTCAGAGTACCTGTCATATGAATTAAAGAGCCAATTTCAACAGTAAATTCCTTCAAAATTGTGTGAAAATATGCACTTCACCATATTATCCTCAGTGTAATAGTTTGGCTGAATTGACAGTTCAGATTGTCAAACAGATACTTGCTAAGCTTGTGATCCTAAATGAACAATCTGGGATGAGCACTTACTTTAAATCACGAGGGCATAAAATGAAAGCGAGGAACAATAGACTGGCCGTCCTCTGAACCTCCATATGTTCAGAAAAGGTTTACATCTTCCAGTGGATGTGACGTATGGCCCAACACCTAGTAATAATGATTTATTGCAGAATTCATAGGATTGTATTCAGAATGAATACATTCTGCAATATTATATTCAATGAATCTGTACATCAACAATTGGGTGAGGCAGTTGTGTTTCAAATGGATGTTGCAATGAAAGTTTGAGTATGTTGACTGGGTATGATTATAGTACGTATATACATCAGGTAAGCAGCTTGGTTTTCACTTGATTGTTCTGTACTTTGTATTTTGACAGCTTAATGAAGTGAACTATGAGCTGTAGTGTTCACGTGGAACACAGAATAATGTTGAACACGTTAACAAACTAAATCTCCATGTTGTTAATGAGCCACTTTAAAACTAGTTACCCTAATAATCAAAGATGGATGAGCATGTTAGCTCTTATGGCAAGAGAACTGCATCTCAATTTAGCTTATGGCAGTGGCTATCTGACAGTTAATAAAAAAATGGTTTGACTCTGATTATCAGCCAAGATTCCATTATATACTTGATGATTATAACATAGATTACTGGTTAATAAGCAGTCAGGAAAGTTAATTTAATGATAAACTATTACTGCTGGGCAAGCAGATAAAAGGGTTAGTTGACAACTGAGAAGTCGAGACCCTTCCTTCCAAACTATCAAGCAATATCTGACAGTGAGCAATTGGGGTAATGTCTTGCAATAATCTATCTCTATAATCACATTTCTGAAAAGCTGATTTTGCGATATTGGTTTAATACATAAATGACAACTGAAGTGTTCAGATATAATTCTCGAATAATGATGGTTTGTTGATGATCACTGGGACTTTTATTTACTCTGGTATATATGCACTATCTCCCTCCTTGTATTAACATATAATTTTTTTTATGAATTTAATATTTGTGCAGTTTCCAGTCTTCCAGTGATAAAGACAGCTACAAAGTCTCCTATATTACGTGAAATTATTCAGTTGTCTTTATCACTGACAATCAGGTTATCTCTTGAGGTTATTAGCTTCCTTGGGAATGACCAGTCACATGATAGTACAAACCGCTCTGGTTAGGTCTGACGCTAACAATTTAAGTAAGTGAAGCCCGATTAATTTAGTCTGGAAAACAATCCCAACACAATTAGTATAGCATATGAAGTGAGCTGCAACGTTATGGAGTAACTCTGGCAAAAACAACTGTCCTTTATTACACACAAGATACACTTAGGCTTTCTTTATACTTTAATGTAAACCTTATTCCATTTTCTAAATACAAATGCTGTCTGTTGTATCAATTATGCACGACTTGCTGAATATTTTTTCTTAAATAATAAAGAATTGCTAGATTTTGTCAATTTTTTCCCTGTCTCTTCCTTCTATTCAGTCAGTTAAAAAAAACTCACTTGACTCTGCTTAATTTGTTCTGTATCTCTAGCTATTCTTATCTTGACTAACATTTCCCCAACAATGTGTACCAAATTTCATTTTAACAAGAAATGATCCTGTCAATAAAGAATAGTAAGTTTTATGGAATCTTAATATTCATCTTGCAAAGTTGATATTTTTTTATCTGATTGAAAAAATATATTGGTGTCATAGGAATGTGAAAAAAATATTTAAGACTGATTACCAAGACAGTATAATTTTATTTTTACACCTTCAACTAAACATTTATAACCAAGAATAATCACTAAAGTGCATATAGATACAGATATAGGCATGAATTAGAATAAATGAAAATCAATCAACACAAATTCTTTAAACAGGGCACTTGATCCCATCAATTAATACAAAATAATAAAAAAAAAAAAACAAGGACTGATAAAATGACATACAGCATAAAGTATTTAAACAGTTTTCAAGTATATTAAATATAAATTTGTATTTGTAATTTCTAAACAGCCTCAGTTTTTTACAAAAAATGTCAAAGTATAAGGATGAAAATGCAAAGTGCTTAGTCGAATAAAAACTACACTATAAAAGAAATCAATTCATAAGTACAAGAAATTCATTAAAGATGCAGTAAGAACTGAGTGTTTAAAGATTTTTTTTCCATTTTTTGGTTTCGACAAAGCTTTTGGAAGAGTTATAACATCTCTTGTTAATACACTTTTGGTTATTTAAGTATAATGAACTATACTGAGTTTTGGGTAGTCACTCTTCTCCAAAGCCATCATGCCAATAATGTTTGTAAAACTTTGTTTGCAACATTAAAAGTTTAGTCCTATGAGAAGAACAATATATTCAGTCAACCTAAGATAAACTATCCTGTAGAATCACATTAGTATCCAAACTATGATAGCATCTTATCAGAAAATTATAATACGCTCCGATATATTTGAAATGGCCTTTAAATATAATAAATTGGATTTCAGTTACGCCTAAAGAAACAAGAGGGAATCCTCAATAGCCATGGCTGTAATTAGATCTCAAATCGGTCAAGAGATGGAGCTATGAGCTAAACGTTTGTACTTGAAAAAAACTCTGAGCCATTCTATGAGCTGCTATGCCACGGCTAAAAAGCCAGTGCCACGTACTGAACATTCTTTAATGATACTTTGTTAAATATGAAGTGGAACAACAAATAACATACAAGTTTGGACTTCTGAAAGTTTTAAATTAGAAATTGTAAGGTGTGGGCTTTGGACAACTATCCTCTTGTTTTAGAAGGCACACTACAATGTGATATTTGTTTATAAGAGTTCCTTATTTCACAAACAGTGAACACAAAATTATATAAAACTTAAAAATACAACCATTCACATAATACTGTTGCATCTTTAATTCTATAGGGCTATAATAAAATTAATTAAATGGATTGTCTCAACACACTTTCTTACACGTGCCATACAAAGCATCAGTAAGTTGACTAAAATAAGAACTTCTTAGATACTTAAAACCACTGCCTCCTTTCTTCTTCAACAGTTTACATTAGAAACGATCAGTAAAAAGAAAGTAGGAAACTGTAAAGGAGCTTTTTCAAGGATGGCTCAGTTGAACAAAGCTTTCTCAGCTGTGTGCAAGTTCCTTTAAGATGAAACTAACTATAGGTTAACAAGTGCGGATACAGGCCTGGCACACAACCCCCCTTCCTCATTTTGAAAATAAAATCAAAATATTTGCAAAAATTGGATCTTTGAGAAGGGAAGAATGTAGTGAAATTTCATATTAAATTTACAAAAAATAAAAAAGCAATAATAACAACAACATCTAGCAAACATTATAATAAATCTAAATAACCTATTTAACTCCTACCAGGGAAGTCCCAAAAATTCATCATTTACGTTCAGAATCATTGCTCCTCCCCATTTTCAAAATCTGGATCCGCCAGTGGTTAAATAAAAGTTCTCAAACCAGGAAGTTTATGTCAAAAAGTTATAATTTAGAATCCTATCTTAGTTGCAAAAATCAACAGGATACAAAAATGTTCCCTCCCAAAGACTGGGAATTTACTTGATCACTGTAAAACATAAGCTTATGATAAGTAAGCTTCTGCAAGCAAATGTTGAGTTTAGGATTACACCTTTACTACTATGTTACAAATTATTAAAAATGTGTTACCAAGTCATGTAGCTTTAACTCTAGTACACATGGATGAAAATTGGCAAAAAAATATATCTTTTTAATATTTACACATTTTTATAAACCCTTATAGATATGTTCCAAAATCTACTGTTATATAAGAATACATATACCACAAACATACACACACACGTGTAATTTTAACATCTTGTGATTACTGATGATTTGCGAGATTTTGAAATGTTTACAAGATAAATTGTTAACTGTTTCAGTAAAAAAAGATTTGTTTTTTCAATAAGTCATCCTTTAGTTTATAAAACACTCATTTAATAGTAATTGTAATTAATGACTTTCATGAAATGTATGTGCTCTCAAACTGCTCATTTTTAAGTTATTGTAAAAATTTAGGTCATTGATTATTTTTTTCTTTTGATCTGAATGAAGTATTTCCCATCTTTATCACCAACAGCTTGAGATCACATAAAACCCCACATCCTTCCACATAAGTTAAATAACGCTCCTCAAAAATGCAAAATTAGAGAATATTTCTCACTTCCAGGATTAAACAATGAATTACTGTTCTACTATTTGTTGTTCAAAAATAAGAAAAATTTAATATGTACTTCACAAAAGTACACTAGTGTTTGTAGTCTGTCTTGAGAACATAACAAAAAATTCTAAAGGCTTACACACGCACACACAAAAAAAAAATTCTCTACCATTACATAAAAGTGGGAACAGTAGACTTACAGGGCTAAAAAAAGCCAAAATTAGCAAATTTATGAACAGTAAAAATATATGGTAAAATATACTGAGAAGATATTTAGTGAAATAATAATTCTAAAACTTTGACTACAAAAACAAACTTTAAAAAATAATAAAATACAGAAGACTCCTATTTCACTATTTGCTGATTTTTGAACTAATTGCCTTGACTTTGATGTAATATTAAAGAAAAAATTATCAGACTGAAGCAAAACTTGTAGATTTAGGACAATCACTTGCTATTTGCACAAAATGCACATGTAAATCAAGCAAATGACTGGTGGTCTGATCATGTTTTAATTAATCAGTCATAAATGAATCAGACAACCTACAATATGTTCTACAGTTACGCAGACAACTTAAAGTGAGATCCTACTGGCAAAGAAAGTATTATACAATGTTTAAATAAACATTTTCACTATATAAATTTGTATAAGTGTTCAATAGAAGTGATGTTTCTTAACTCTCATTCAGTCATCTTAATGTTCTTTTAATAATGTTTAAAAAATAAAAATAGTTGGTACTTAGTTTGGTGTAATAAAGATATCGCTGAATTTCAAATTACACAAATTCTGACTTGCTTGGTCTAGATGTATATTTTTCCACATCTTTACTAAACTTTTTATTTCTATAATTAGTAATGGAATGAAAGCAGTTGTGTTCATAAAAACAAATTTATATATAACAACTATGTAAGTTTCTTTTACAGAATTAATGTGCTATGTTAAGCAACTCAAGTTCCCAACACCAAATATGGGAGTCAAACATAATTTACTCTAGCTATTCATTAAAACTTATTATTTATGTTTACGTTACAGTTCACATAATTCTCTTGTAAAACATGTTCAGGATACTATATTTTTGACAATGATTATAAATAAAATGCTTTCAGAGATTTAAGTTGTAGTGTGATTAACTATTCTTATTTTGTGTATCTTTAATGCTATACTCTGTTTACCCCATAATGTGTTAAGTCAGGGACTATTAGTTACATTATTTTTTGTGTTAGTTACTATCTGATTAAAATGATGACATTTTAAATAATTCTGTTAAGTTTAAAACTGATAAGTTAAAAAGTCATCTTTTTCACTTAAAATATAAATTTGAATTAATCAAGGTCCTAATTTTGGAAAAATAGTTGTCTAAATCTTTGAAGATTCTTTAAGAAAATAAAAACCTAAAGGCGTACTATATCTCATACTAACTACCAATCTCTCAATCATAACAGTACTCTAGACACTAAAAAAAGTGCAAGTAAATAAGAGAGAAAAAACAAACAAAGTTACTGGCAACATACTTTGGAGATTACAGATTAATTACCTACAAAAGTAGCAGATCTATTTTCATATTCTATCTTAGAAACAGAAATTATAACCATTAGATGACATACTAAAAAATCTACAAAATTAGAGATATTGCTATATATCTACTAAGAATATCCAAATGTACAAAACTTTTTTGAAGGTGAAATTGAAAGATAATTTAAAAAAAGATATTCCACATCACACTGAGTAAAAGTATCCTCATGTAAAACATTAATTATTCACAGAGTTAACACATTTTTCTGGTTATAAAACAAATAATGAGATTAATTATTTTCAGACTGGCCATATTCACTGTATGAAAATAGTAGGTGCACTGTCTACAGCTCAAAGGAAAACACCAATGGAAATTTATGAAAATAAAATAACAGCCATAATGCAATGAAATCTTACATTTTTATAGATATACATTTCACACAAATAGAGCTACACTTCACCAAATTATCGTAAGAACATTCTGATGACAAGTAAGCTCAACTATTTCTGAACTACATTTAGCATTTTCCCTTGGCTAAGTAGCTTAATTTTGGTAGAAGATACATTAAAAATATAATCAACAACATGAAAGATGTGTTTATAGTTATCTTTCAATAAAGAATAACAGTTTTAAAAGGATGGAAATTTAGTTTATAGTAATTAATCTATAGGAAAAATACATATTTACAGTATCTCATCAGCACAGTTATGAATGTTATACAGCTGAAAAGTACATGAATTGAAAGTAATTTATAAGAGTTATTGTAGATCCCGTGATTTCACCGTTTATGTTTAAAAATAAAAACTATGAAAGCTGGAGTTATGCAAAACTTGGTTAACACCTAAGATGACCTTTGGATATATTAAGAATCAAGCACACTTCAATTGCATTATGAACTGAGAAGAGATAACAGCCTACTGAATAGTTATAACAACTACTGTGTCTGATGTATCCCAGCTGACCTGATGAAACCTTGTATTGGGCAAAAGGCCTCATTGGCACTGTTTAGAAGCTACAATGTGGTTGATATATTGTTATACATTTTTTTTTCAGTCATAAATTTGTAGAATTAGTCAATATTCCTGGTAGTTTATTTTAGTACAAAGTTACACAATAGGCTATCTGCACTCTTTCCACCACAGGAAATTGAACCCTGTATTTTAGTGCTGCTGACCTAATGGGGGACTCCCATTAGTTTAACATGAACAATTATCATACTAATTCTAAAAATCCATGAGTGACATATATTTCAATCATTCATGCAAATGTAACAGTATATATGAAAACTAGTCTATTTATTTAAACCTTCAGACTTTACCTGTTATAACAAGTTGACCTGTTTTCTTTTTTTGTACCATGGAATGTTTTGTCTGTCAAAAGCAACTAGTGTTAAGCGTAGGCCTAACATTAAATGTAACTAGCATACAACCTGTCAGTGTTTGCTAGGCTTTCTGTAACACTAAATTTCATAAAACCTTGTATATACAATCTTTCAGCAAATGCACTATAATCTGCTAATATACAATCAAAAATTGTTTCCTTGTACTGTTATAATTTCCATTACTAGATTCAAACATCAGACAGTACTTCCAGGTACGATAATAATAACAACAACAAAAAAAAGCCCCATTCAAAACATTAAGACTTAATTATAATATTACCTATCCCAAAATTGTATTAGTTATAATTTCTAGATATAGCAATGAGTCATTAGATAAAGCACAACAAAGTTAAGTGGTGTGCAGAGTTTGCACGTTCAGTTAGAATGCTGTCCATAATTTTGTTATACTGATTAACTCAAAAAGAAAGATTTAATGCTGGAAAAAGAAAAATATTTACTAGTCTAAAAGCAAGAAACTATAGTAGCAGAATACAACTATATTTACTAGACTAAAAGCAAGAAAATATAGTAGCAGAATACAACTATATTTACTAGACTAAAAGCAAGAAACTATAGTAGCAGAATACAACTATATTTACTAGACTAAAAGCAAGAAACTATAGTAGCAGAATACAACTATATTTGCTAGACTAAAAGCAAGAAACTATAGTAGCAGAATACAACTATATTTACTAGACTAAAAGCAAGAAACTATAGTAGCAGAATACAACTATATTTACCAAGTGAGTAAGGAATGCATTAAAGTAGGCCTCTTACACAAACCACTAAAATATTTTTCATTCTTCAATTGTTTTTGACTAGACAACTAGATTTTTATTCTGGCAATGCTATGACAATTTTACTAATCAGAAATGACCACTGAATAATTCTAATAATAACAAATTACAATTGTAAACAGGTCCTCACTTGGATTACTCAAACATGCGCATGTGCATGTATTTACTAAATTCACAAGAAAAATATAACATTAACAATGAGAATGTGGAAATAAATACATATACAAAAAAAAAAAAAAAACTTTTGGTTTTTATTACAAGAGGTGCTCAGATAATTTTCTTTCTCATAAGCTGGATATCAACATGTAGTTAATATCTAAAGAAGTTAATATCTGTTATTCTGTTACATAAAATCACATCTTATACTATTTATTATGAAGTAATTCTAGACAGTATCTTTTCCATCCTTTAAACGTCCTGTGACCATCATTTTAGTTCTCTCAAAGATGGTTTACATGATCCTTTCCAGGAGCTCTTAAAGGAGTTGCATGCAGTTCTTTTTACGTTATCAAACTCACGCGATGAAGCCCATGAAATGATGATGATAATGGATCATTCTTAAATTCTGTTTCTTTCTAAATACCCCCTCGTGTGTTTTAACGACATTTCTTAAACCTGCATAAATCTTTCTGAATGTTTAATCACTGCACGAAAAAACATCTTTTCCAGTGTTTCCAAATAAAGAACTATATTAAGAGTAACAGTAAAGCTCATTTATGCTAAAAAAATACCACTTATATTTAGTCACCCTTCTCTAATGCTTGTCAATGTACATGTAATTACGTTTATAAAACATACTTCATACGATCATAGGTAGTACAAAAACTACATTATTACAAACTGTCATACTGTTTTTATACACTTCTTAAAAAAGGTGGCAAGGACTGAAAGTTCTGAAGATTTACACGATTAATTCAACACCTCATAATCAGTAAAAATTTAACAGATTTATAAGATTCATAAATCATAATAGCGTAAAACAAGTTTGATTTACAATATAATCAAAGAATGCTGCAATGTTATGAATGCTTTGTAAAATTTATACTTCATAGCATTATTTTATTCACGTATATATATATACAATATATGAATGAAATTTTACTAATTCACAATACTTGTTCCTATAATAATATTTCCACAACTGCACATGATTTTAAATTAAGAGTATTTATTATTATTTCTAATTATTACTGTAGAATTTTAGCAGCTCTTCTGTTAGAAGTTATTACATAATTACCTTTATAAAGGAAGGTAATGTCTGTAATATTTAATAGCTAGTTAGACATTTTCATTGATACTGCTTCTGGTTGGCAATAATTACTGTGTGTGTGTAATAATGCTCTGGATTAACAAATATTAGTACTTGACAAGAATATTATACTACATACACTTAAAAAATCACTACTTAGCTACATGATACACAATATATTAATGTGCACGTCTGTAGAACTGTTATATTGTAACTCACGTTTTCAATATTTTCTAGATTAATGAAAGTAACAAAAATTAAGTGCAGGACTTAACCTAGATTTCTTAAAGAAGCATGTTGATTACTGGTCATTGATTCCAAAGGCAACAGATAAAACATCTGTATCCTTTTATCGGACTGAGTTGCAAGATAAAAGAAATCAAAATATGGTCTCTACAACAATTATATTTTGAATCAAGGTGGTTTGAAACACAAAAATAAACTTTTAATGTACACGTATATCCACACATACAAGCTGATCGTGATTATTTAAAAAAAATCTGAAAACATTTCAGTGATTGTTACTTCACCAAACACCCTATCATAAAGAGTTAGAAAATTTTTAAACCAACATTCACAAAATATTTAGAAATCCACCTAGATTAAGCCCTGACTTGTCACAACCACGGGTTCAGAAAATTGAAGTAACTGCAATTCCTGTTAAGCTACAGTTTCTTCAATATCATTTAATTGTTCTGAATTTAGCATCACATGCACCTCACTCATACTTCGCCTAAGTTCAGGTGCATAACTGTTATTCCTCTGGCGACATGTTGGTGATACAGATCCATTGGGAAGGCCAGCTACTGGAGATTCTTTACCATCTTTCTGTGGCCCACAGCATGTTTGAGCTACACAGCTATTGTTGGTTGGGCAATCTAAAACACAATTCTCCCCATCTTGAAACTAAAAGAGAAAAAAATTGGTATACCATATTTAATTTTTCATCATAAAACATTTTTAACATTTCTGTAGAATAATTCAACCATTAACTTTTAGTTAATTGCATTATTTATTTAATGCTCATAAAGATGATATTGGCATGTAACTCTCAGGTGGGTTAAGCATTTTCAAAACAATTACTTGGTATTTTAATAAATATATTTTAATATTAAAAGATCAGTAATATCTAGTTCACAAAAAATTAAATACAACTTCATATTAAAAGTTTTGATCAAACACAAATACCCGCAATTCTGTGGGATGGAACAGTTATTAGTTCTTTGTTGAATACTACCCCTAAATATATTTATATAAAAGAATGAGTGCACATGAAATTGGACTAGTTAAAACAAAACATCACATATAACTGGACAGTGTTCAAAATAAATTTTGGGTATTGCATAAGATTTTCAGAAGAAATCGGAGAACAAAAAAAGCAATGACTCAACTGGAGAGATTAATGTATCTGAAACCACTCCAAAAAAATAATACAGAAATGAAAACACATGAGCTTGTAGAATTATACCTATTCTCAAGATAAGCTCTGACCAAGAAGTTAAATTTTTATTCAGAGAATATAATTAAACAAATTGATGTCATTTAGTAGCTCTTTGAGAGTAGTTTAATTGCAGTTAATTGGTTTGTTTAATTTTTTTGCTCTTGGATGTTCACTTGGGTAAATACAAAAATGCTTCTACATATATATTCATGCATGTAACACAGCAGCAAACCAGCTGGTATTTTTTCTTTGGTTACTAATAATCTTGAATTATTTTTACACTTAAGTTAACTTTGCATTAGTAAATTTATGGATTTAGATCCAAGTTAAATCTCTTAAGCTGGTTTAACCCCCAATCATTTTACAAAGAGTTCTTAAACAATGTATAAGTTACTTTTTTGTACTATACTTTTTAAGTTCTTGTTAATAAGAAGTCTCTGTTCTCTTTTCTCACTGACATTATATAGAAAGAAAGCTAACATTTTTTACTGAGAAGTTTAAGGTTAATGTCCCTGGAAAAGTTAATTGTGATTAGTGATCATTGCTTTCTTCTATGAAATCAGACCTACAAATAACATAGATTAACTGTTTTGCGCATCATCAAACACCTTTGTCTGACTGTCCAGAAAACTTATTTTGCATATTGGTAATAATGTAAGAAACACTCTGGTGTTTTCACTGATTTCTTTGTATTATTAAAGTTACAGCAAAGTGTTTTGTATTCATAACAAATACTCTGATTTGTTATTCAATATGAAACAAACTAGTACACTTCAAACTTAATTTCCTTATATACAAGATAAGTTTTATTTCTGACATTTTCTCAGTAGTTTTGCCCAAATGCATTCACACTTTACTGTACCATAATCAAAACTAAAGCATCATCACTAGGTTGCTAATTTAAGTTTATAATGTAACAGAATCGCTGATGTTACATCACAAATTTAGTAGTCTCAGAAAGATACTCAATTTTCTTGCAATTAAAAAAAAACTTAATGTGTATACAGCCACTTCAGTTAAAATTCACAAGGCTAAAGCTGTGCAATGCGGAAACTGTACATGTGAATTATTTTATACTTGAATATTTTCAAAAATAATAATCAATGAAAATTAAGTCTCATAAAAAGGCTTAATACAACAAGGATACCACTAAATGATATACCAGTAGTTATTGAAACTGCTTCTACATTACAAGAATAATGGTTCAAAAACAAATTAATTATGAAAAAATATATACACTTAAGAGTTCACCAAAAACAGTACACAAACTTCAAAAACAGCTACCTTGTAAATATTAAAGTTTTAATATTATACAAGTTTTAAGTTCTTAATTTTCTAAGACAGTGTTTAAAATTTTTTTAATATCCCCAAGTATGAGAATTGTAGCATTTGCTCTCTATGCATCCTCTCTTTTCTCATTTATTTACCACCCCTCTGAGAAATACAAAACTTGCATTAAATTTCTCATGATGTCGTCAAGTTTTATAGTCTTCACTATTATTTGGTTACAAAGCCATAAAATAGAAAGTCAGCTCCCTCTTGCCACACCCACCACTTACATCCTTACCTCTTTCAGAAATTGCCTATAGTTCTCTCTGACATTTAATACTATATTATTTATAACCAATGAAAAGCCAACTTTTAATTTATCAAATGAAGTCTTATATTACATTGTTTTCTGCAAAGATAATTGTCTATCTTGTTTTTAGTTAAAACTTTATTCCCATGGGGAAACACACTGATGAACTTTTAATGAATTTTTAATTGAACTTGTCACATAGTTAGAAAGCCAGACAAATTGTGATAGTTATGGAACATTGTCTGCTTTTTTTTTGTCTGTTATTATTCTGTGTTCTTTGGTGCATTATTTAATTAAATAAAACATTATTTAGTGCAGCACCATTAGTACAAAAAGTAGAGTTAAGTTTCATCAACAGTGGACAGCAAAAAAAAAAAAAAAAAAGAACCCAGGTCAGTACAGGTACACCATCGATTTTCCAGCACCCGTGGTTCCAGGATTTTGCCAGACTATCCGTTTTGCCGCACCAGCAGAGGTCACGTAATAATAATTCAACAATACAACTCTGACTCACTAATTATACCCCTCATGTGTCTCTAAAGCACCATGGACTGCTAGAAACTAAAAAAAACAAGCAAATATTAAATGTGAATTAAATGATTAATGAAATACATTAGTACAGGTATAAACGATACTGGTTTATTAGTACAGTATAAATGAAAAAGTTTATTAATTACTGTACTTACAAAGAATGTTGCAGTAATACCACTTCCAAAGTGGCAAATTTTATAATTTTACTGTTATCATTATTGTTATTTTCAAATGCTTTATATTTTGAATTTTCATACACTATTATCAACATTCTGTGTTGTAAAAAAATTTAAGAAAAATAATCGAAACTAAATATTTGTATCTTGTTAAACTACGTATTCTTGGCAACATTCATGAAAAAATTCAAGCAATTTGATCCACTAGTTTAATATTTATAAGAAAATTTTCACGAGAGTGACGTATCTACATAAAATGTAAGTAGCCCATCCCGAAAGAGTGTGCGTCACACAGAATACTATCTGTGGCCACCCAGTGAAGTAGTCTGGCAGTTGCAGGAATTTCAAGTGTGCTCTCGTAATTTTGTCAATATTAAAGGAGGTGCCAGACCATCAGTTGCCAGAAAATTGGTGGTGTACTGTAATATATTTCTTGCTTTTTGTGTGTATTCTTTATTTATTATTATAAAAGTAACTAAAATGTAAAAATTATAAACTTTTTAGGTTAGATTAGGTAGAATGAAGAATGATAATTTTTCACGAGATATGCTCGCCAGCAACTCACGAGTAGCTCATGTGTTATATAATTTGATAGGGTAACATGAGGTGCACATTTGCCAATTGATTTCATAATTTTTTGGTGGGAATATTAGTTAAACACAGTTCAAAGGGTAATAAAACAATAAAATGCAAGTATAAACAGATGTATAGTGTTACAAGTTCAAAGATATTTAAGTAAACAAGTGTAGTTTCATGTTACAATTTGAAGACATTCTATAAACAAAAAAGGGTAACTTAGATTTTCTTTTGTTTTTTGGTGATTACAAAAGGTCAGACAAATTGATCAACCTCGTATAGTTAGGGTAAAGAAAATAACAGATAAAAAAAAAATTTACTGAACAAAAATATGAAATTTTCAAATGAAGAAAAGTATTTTTAATCTTATCATGAAAATTACTTCGAGCTCGAAGCAGTCAACACTTTGACTATATATATTTATGGAGAAATTTTTGTTCAAAATACTTCATTAAAAACTGATTTTTTTATGTCTACAAATGAATTGGCATGTCAATGCAGCAAAATGCAGATAGCAACGTTGTCAGTGAAAATGAGGGTAGGAAGACCTTATTATGAGACAGAACAGAAATGTGAATTACTTTCATCATCTAATGGCCTGATATGAAAGTACAAACAAAAATGCTTTAATCTTCCCAATACACACCTTTACATTAAGTAATATCCCTAATATATTTTCACTGCTTGTAAAACAATTAAAATTAAAAACCATGTAAAGATATAAAACTCCCACCAGTTTCATTATCACTAGCCCCATGACTTTTCAAAGCTGAGATATAGGTAATTTACATAGCACCATGACAACAAAGGTAGAGAATCAGTGAAACTACACTTGTTTTGATGTTAAAAGTTTCAAATTGGTGCCATTTATTTCAGAACTATTTCAATTTTATTCAACATGGGCTACGAGTACTGTTTCATGTTCAAAAAAAAAAAAATGATGAAATTTACAAACACCAAAAATCAAAGTTTACAATTGAAAATTTCTTTTATGTTTAAAATTAAATTAATAAAACTTTTTTATGGAATATATATCAACTCAGTAGTGTAGAAGAATGACTATAAGTATACATAATATATTTTTAATTTAATGGTGCTTCAGTTAATAGCATTCAAGAAGTTTATAGCACTATCATTGGAAAACAAAGTATTACGAAGTGGTTTTTAAGTCACAAGAAACAAATCGTCCACAATAATATATTGGATCTTTTCAGATGGGTTCAGACAACATGATTGATCTTTTAACCACAAAGTAGTCATCACAGTTTACAGAATTTAACTTTTAATATGTTTTGTGTACCTTCACAAAATTTGGCAAACTTTCAATAAACATTACAAGTCTTTTATACACAAAAAATCAGATTTTATAATTAAGCATTTTTACTAAATATTTGTCAATGAATATATGGAGTCAGTGTTGAGATTAAAATTTCTTTTTCTGAATTATTGGTAATCTGTGAATGAGACTTTGCCTTAGTAATATCTATATTATAATGATATAATGAAAAACATCAGAGAGAATTATTGGTAATCTGTGAATGAGACTTTGCCTTAGTAATATCTATATTATGATGATATAAATGATATAATGAAAAACATCAGAGAGAATTATTGGTGATCTGTGAATGAGACTTTGCCTTAGTAATATCTATATTACAAAGAGTAATTTACATTAAACTACATACTTCAGAGAGGGGTGGTAAACAAATTAGAGATAGGGAAAGACCTAGAGAACAAATGTCACGATTCTCACACAAGAGGAAATTGAGGATTTATTTCAATATTTCCTTTTAAAATTAAGAAATTCAAACATTTATTAAAAATTTGATTTACTAACTATGTTTTTATGCCAAGTTTAGTTGTATACATTGATAGTTTAATTAAATTTTGAATGCAAGTTACAGTAACTATAAAATGTCAGGATATGCATACTTTAAGCTATTCATAGTGAGAGGGTTAATCAGCATCTATTTACAGGCTGTAATAACATTTTAAAATTGCAAGTAATTTAAACAGATTTATCTCATCACTAGCAAAAAGAAAAAGCTGTAAACAAAGTTTATGTAAAAACCTATTGACAGAACTTATATGTTTCTTGAAGGTCAAAAGTTAATACTTGCTATATCTTTTATTTATGTTATCATACAATACACTTCATGAAAAAACTTTTCATTCAAAGTTAAATAAAATATTTTATAAGCCTTTAAATTTACTAGTAATTCAGTTCAACTTACATCACTTTCAAGTTCAACAAACTCTGGCTGGATTGTGGTTGAATGTATACCTTCATTATGGAAGAACTCCTTCACTTTTTCAGCAATTTGCATATATTCAGAAAGGTTTCTGCATCGAATATGTGCCGATGCTATGATTCTGTCTCCAGCTAGTTGCCAGATATGAAATTCATGGACTGCAAGAACTCCATCAATCTGAAAATGAAACTTATTTATGTACTAGAATAATTACAGCATTTTAAATGTTCATGTACAATCCTCTACCTGGGGAATGTCTCACAACAAAAGAAAATAAACAATGCTACCTCAAAAAACTACACTACATTTCATAAAATAGTAAGAAACTACTATTCAATACAAAGTGTATACACCTTTTTAATCAGTTGTATTGTAATGGTCATTTAGCTTTCTTATAGTACAGCAAGCACAACAAAGACATTAATAACAAGTTCTAACCATAGAGAAATAAAAAATATTTATAAAATAAAATGCAAAATCTAACACTTTATACTTTCAGTAATAGTTTACTAAATTTTGAAATCTTTATATTCAAAATTTAAATCAACATGAAATTACACTAATACTTGCCTACAAAACATGTATATTACAAAATAATTTGTTTTATCATTAATTAATGAAGTTTAATTTTTCAAAATACTTCCTCTCTTAAATCTTTTCAGTTTTAAATAATTTTACTTTTTACATACAACCAAAAGACCCGTCCCCAGTGATGGGAAACCTTTAAGTTAATCTATCAATTTAAATTATTTTATGGACTTTAAACAGGTTAATTGTACTGCACTCTTGCAAAGCTCTGAGCTACTCATACCACCCACCGCGAAAAGTAGTTATTGAGCATTTCAGTCATGCTAAGTGTCGCTCAACAATAACATACGGTAAATCTACATTTTTATTTTTTAAGTTACGTCACATTTTGAAATGTGAATGATAGTGTGATTAATTACTAACAATTTAGTGTAGAATATCCCGTATGCAAAATAAAATTTGGCATCAAAATTATTCATGCCTGTCTCCCATCATTTTAAAACTGAATGTTGAGCTTTGCCTGCATGCATAGGTTTTCAAACGAAAGGAGATGAACACTGTAATGAACAGACACCACAGTTTGCAATATATACGAAATTAAAGATAATTGCATATAAATCTCCTCTGGTTAATGCTTGTCTATTTAATACTGATATTAGGTGTACATTAGGTCCTAAACTTTTGTAAGGGAAAATAATTATATGGTTAATTCAAATTACTCTCATTTAAATGATGGAGACTGGATATAAAGTGTACCTGCTTTGATAGCTGTATATGTAAACCACAAGGTAAACCCATGATTAAAACATTAGAAGCTATAATCACATATATTATATAGTGCTGAACAACATTTATATGAAATCAGTTTTTCACCTTATATTTCTTTTTAATGAGTAAGGAAATAATTTTTCACCAATCATTTGTATACATGTATCTAAATACTAATAGAATTTTTTACAAAAACCATGGATGTTGTTGATACAAAGCAATTTTTCTTCTTTCTATAATGACGAGGCTTACATGAGGATTATAGTAATAGTAATTACATTACAGGCAAACAAAACATTATATTGCACACCAGCTCATACCATTTCAAGTGTCATAGTACAAGATTAATTATGTCTAAAATACCTTGACAATTTTGGTCACATTATTTAAAGTATATTGAATTGTTGGAGAGGGTTCCAGGTCAAAAGGTTTGGGATAAGTCTAGAGGCTTCTCCAATATTTAGTGCTTTATTTCTGCAGGTGTGAATGTACAAGTTTTGAATATTGCATGCCTGTAATATGTGAACTGCATATACAGGTCTGAAAATAAGTTTTGTAACTGAAAGCAGTAGGCCTGAAAATGTGATTTTTAGTTTACTTTGTAGCAAAACAAGATTATATTGTGATATCCTAAGTCACCTGTTTCAATGGCTTTGAAGTTATGCAGCAAAACTGCAACATAAATTCACCACTATGTTCTACCCAAGGAATAAACACTGCTGCCACAGTGTGGAAGTCAGTGAAAATTTTAAACCTACGGTAAGTCATCCAAAACCATAGCCCCACTAGAAATTTAATGAAACACTTTTTTTTGGGTATTACACCGAATGTACTGAAATATAAAATAACTAAATACAGATAAGAATAAACTTTTACCTTAAATTAACTATATTGTGCAAATAACCATCTTAAAAATTATTATTAGTACATATTTTAGGACTATGTATTTTGCAATAAAAGCACATATGCAGTACATGTGCATACACTTCTGAAATATACAATTTCATAATTATCCAAAAGAGAGAAAGAAAAAAACCCTATCCTGACTAGTAAGCACCTTTCAGATATATAAGGCTCAATAGTATTTAAATCTCAAAATTGAAGTAATAATTTTAACTCTTTATATCCACAATTTTGAACTCAAAAACATGTTAGAGTCAATATTTTGCCATTAACATCCATTTTAATGTAATTTGCAAAGAAAAAGTTCCATTTCTCATTTTAGCATAGCTCCAGAGTCTTGCCTATAAACAACTTATTCATAAATTTTTAAACCCATCCAAAAGTATAGATTTATATTGTTATAAAAAACAAACTATCATCCCTCAAAAATATAATACTTCATGTTTTATTTTTCACACGATTTTCTTTTTCTGTTAACGGCTTTATTAGAACAACCCTTCATTGCCACCCCTTTCATGATTTTGCAGCATTCTGTCTAATAAATTTTAATAAAGCTCAGCTTTGAAAATAGCTAGGGCTAATGCTAAACAATCTTAGATAGAAAGTATAATGTAACTACTTTAGTGAACAGTAAATAGTGGTTTTAGTAGTAATTTGTGGCTCTTGAGATACTGGCTGTCCAGAGTTCCTGCAGGAATGAGCAAATGAATCTGATGGGAAGCTTACAACACTTGGAAACAAACCAAAGACCTGGGGATTTTTTAAAATGGCTACTATGCTAAGTTATATCTGTTTGAAAGATACAGAAATTTTCTTCTATGACAAAAATCAAGTCAACTTATTTAGCAAATATGATAAGCAGTAGTAAAACTTTCAGATGACTCAAATTCTTATCTGTTGAATATTATTGTTAGATTTATTGTATTCAAATAGAGCACACAGGTATAATAAGTTACTATATACTGAAAACAAACTACATTTATTAGATATAAATTAATCTCAGCCACAAACGTTTTTAAGATTTTAGTAATTTATATTTCAATCTAAAACAATGCAACACACTGAAACAAAAAAAAACATATGCATTATTAATCCTCGTAATTAATGCTCCTCTTGTTACTTACAGATCATTCTCTGTAGCCAACTTAGTTACAGTTCAAGTCACTTATTTTTAAAAAACTATTTCAATTCCTTGAACAAATACAGAGGGTTGAGTACCTTATATTAACCCTTTCCAGCCTCTTATTTTAGGCATACATAGGGACAAAACTACATCACAACTTGAAAATTATTAGTGATGTATCTCCTCATACTGTCTCCAAAATGAAATTATAACTGAAATGTCCAGATATTAAATATTCTTTAGTTGCAAGTTTTATTACTTATTTGGATGAAGAAGATAGGAAATAAATAAATAACAAGTCAAAACTGCTAGCCCTAATTTTCGATATTTTCTCCTATTGTAATTATTACTGAGATGGTACAAGTCGTTAAATTTCCTGTCTGTGCAGATACAACTCGTCAATGGATGAAACTAAACTGCAAATCTGGTAACTATGCATTCATTTGAGGTTTACTTTTTTGCTCATATAGTTTGAAAACAGCATATATTTTTGAAGTTGGAGATACCAAGAACTGCAAAATTTAAGTTTTTAAATCTGATAAAAGTGTAATTATACCATCTGAAACCTGAAATTTTATTTCTCGCAATCTATTTGTTGCAGAGCTCCATTACTTCCTCGTATAGATACACAAAAATTTAAAAAGGCAAAATGTCTTATTATATTTCAAGTTGCCTTGTCAATTACACATGCCCTGCAATGGTTTTATTGTCTTGAAACTTTTAAGTGTTCTAAAGTAATTCCCATACACTAAATCCAATAATGATATCCATTTTATCACGTACAAATTTTTCACAAAATGTCATAATGCAATACATAAAAGAAAGACCACAACATGTAGTTTTGAGATTAAAAAATGTAGATTTCACAAAAAACAAATCAGGATGAATGAGGATGCATACATGTATTTGTTTGACATCTAAGTTCTTCACTTTTCTTCAATTTGTTTGTATTTTTGTTAACAAACATAATAATAAAAAATTTTCATTACATTAAACAAAATAATAATTTGATCTAAGTAAAATTCTTCCCAATTTGTACAATATCCTTACGCGATAGAAAAAATAATTAACATTACTTTCGAAATCTGCATAGCTGAATTATGGAAAATTTCTTATTAAAACCAAAACAACTTTTATGAAGTTTAAGTTCACAGGCCTGTGTTATTAATGGTTTTCTATTTTTATAAGGCATGGAAAGGTAATAAATTAACTTAATGACTTTTACTCTTTGTTCATTTTAATGAAGAATAGTCTTGGCAGTTAATTTTCTTTTTTACACAAACCCATAAGTTTTGAAACTTCAAAGCCATGTTTCAAGCTCAGTATTGTCTTTTGCCCTCAGGCAAAGGTAAAAATGCAATATATTTTTTTAACATACATTATCTAATTTAATAAAAGAACGACATAGGTAAGTTTCATTTATATAGTGAGATAAACACTGTCTATTTATATTAGTATTAGTACCTAATTATTTACACCATTTCTTTCAACCAAGGGGCCTAGCATATGATGTCACTAGGCCTACTATGGTACATGCATGAAAACTGGCTTTCAAGTTAACTGTTACATAGGTCATGCATTGTGGCTTAGTAAATAGTCATTAGGGTTTTTATTGTATTATAATTAATAAATTAACCAAAATACCATATATATATATATATATATATATATATATATATATTTTAAAAGGTGCCATAGCTATCAGGTCACATATGTCTGTTTCAAATATGGTGACTTGTGCGAGTTAATTTTTAGCAATGTATGGTCAAGAGTGGCATTACAATTACTACTGGGATTAAAACAATTTTGAATATGCAAACTAAAAAGTCACATGACTATCACAAACAGTTGTGGCAGAATACAATATATCAGAATTACATTTTGACATTGTTTGGTATTTTGTAGGTAGTGTGATGTCATCAAAAACTGATCACTTTTTGGAAAGGTATGTACCAGCCCTTTTGGATACAAAATACTTATACACTCAGACCACAAAGATGCATTCAGAGAAGGAGCTTAGAATTTCCTAAATGAGGATATTCCTTATATTTAATGGCATTTGAAAGCAATGGAATATGAATAAACTTCAGGACCATCCAGAAAAAGAAGTGAAACAAGTCTGACTTCAGCCATGATCTCTGTCTGGAAAAGTGACAAAGTTATTACCATGAAATATCAATTCAATCATTGCATATCTCAAGCAGCTGGAGAATGAAGTGTGTATTCATGCTATTCTATAAAAAGAAATACCTGTTAAGTTACAGGATGTAGTCCCTATGGATTTCCAAGATCAAAATGTTAAAACAGGTGTTGGGAAAATGTCGTCTTCATACACTAGATAGATTATGAAAAGTAAGCAGGTAGAAGAGGAGTGCTTTGGACATTACAACCTTAATATGGAGTCTTTTGCAATGGAAACTACACTGTACAACTATTGTCAAGATGGATGGTCATCAGATATATTTCAAATGTAATGATGCAGTGAGGTTCCAAAATCATTAAGATACATTAGACTCAAACTCTAGATATTACTTCAAACTGTTCTAACTTTTTCAAGTCTGGATGGGTGTGGTCAATCTCAAGGGTAAAACTGCACCACTGAACTTAAAGAAATAATAGAAAAATAAACTTTAATTATTTTCCCACATATATAAAGGCAAAATGAAACTTTAGCATTGAGATTTATTCAATAAAAAAATATTTATTTCATTTTATACATACAAATTTTTAAAATTGCATATTTTGATTTTGGGTTGATTTAGCATATTCTCAATGAAATTACTAGCAGATGAGATTTTCCTAATTTTTTTTTTCTTAGCATAATATGGCACTCATAGCCCCCTAGGAAGAAAGACAAAATAGTTTTGAATAAAACAGCACTAATTTGTTCATATGACTTCAGTAAAAGTGTAGTTTTATAAATTTTTAGCAAATCACTATTTGTCAATTTTAGTTGTTTCGGTGTGATGTAATTCATAAACTCAAAGGCTACTGCTCCAAACACTTCATGAAATTCTTTTTCTATTTTTCTATTCTATTGTAAAAAAGTTACAAAGGTTTTTCAGTTCAAATGATTCTCTTAGAGACTGGAACAATGATAAAAAGTTTAGCTTGGTGACATGTTGCCAGAAGAAAAGGTGTTTATGTTGTTGTTTTTTTGAGTTTACAGAAAGCATATTATATCATTTTATATTTCATTTAAATTATGATGTTGAAGAATGCTGGGAAAATTAATGTTTTTTTGTGGAATAAAATGAAAAGGGCTTAGTTAAATCATTAAATGCTTCATTTTAGTAACAAAAAGACCACTGAGTTAAGCCTTGTTTGCATTAGGTTTTATCAGCCTAACCACTTAAATGGCAAAGAAAACCATCAAAAGAAAAATGTAAAATATATATATAAATGAGGTGGGTTTAAAACTTATTATGCACATTAAATGAAACCTCCTGATTAAAAAATTCAAAAACAAAGTTGTCTTGCTTATAATTTTGGTATGGTAAAAAGTTATTTACTGCACAACAGTAACTATAAACACAGTAAACTGTTTGCACTGTTTTTAGAATCAAAACAAATATAAGATTTAGATATTTATAAAATAAAAACTTTATATAAAAGTTTTAAAAGAATACAGAATGACATATCAGTAATTAAAATACACAACAAAGATAAGCATTTTTAATTGTTTTTTAAAAGAACATATCACAATGAAATCTTTTCAAAATTTCAAAGTTGAAAGCTCATAAAAATATGATATTTTATTTGCAGAAGTTACATAATCTACTTAAAATAACTCTTAAGTTTCAAACTACTTTATCCTGTAATTTTCTATAATAGTTTTCTCAATATTCTTTTGTTTTAGACATTGAAGAACCAACTCAACCTGATGAAATAACTATGGCAAATACACTGATGTTACTGGAATGCAATTAAAAATACTAAACATTAAGTTTCACATTTTCAGTCCTACACATCTAGTTAGAAACAAAAGCAGTATAAATAATATGCTGACTATAATCAAATTTGAAGTTACAAAAGCTAGGAAAATATTTTGCCAAGTTTTTATTGTGACTACCACTTTCACAATTCAAAGTTAACAATATTTGATCAATTAAAAGCTAGAATCTAATCAAGTTTCCAAGTCAAACAAATTTTACTAATTTTAGTCAACTAAAAAAAAATTCACAGTTGGAATCCTAAGTACACTTAAAACATTTGTTCAAATTGCAGCATTTCATTTATGCATTTTAAAGCTGTGGTATAAATAAGTGCTAGTTTTGTTCATTAACTTTGTTACTAGTTCTTATCGTATTATGACCAAGTTAATAGTCTCATTCAATTTTGCTCAGTATTAAGTATATTTTTTTTATAAATATCTGTTCAATAACATAAATGATCACAGATGTTATAAAGAATAATTGAAAAATTATTCTTGTTACTCATTTAACCTTCACAACAGACTTAACACCCCTTTCACAAATGGCATCTTGTAAAACTCCCAAAGAATAAATTTTTATTGCTTTCTTGAATTAATGTGATTTAATGAAATTTTTCAGTTTTTAAAAGTAAGAACAAATAGGCATCAAGTACCTTACAGCAAAACCTAATGATCTACTGTTTAAATGCCATCTTTCATATTAATTAACACACATACACTAAGGGAGACAGCAACATCAGAAAAATGCTTATACTAACCTCTTGTAGCAACTTCTTTTGAAGATAATCTACCTGTATATGTGTTGGAACTGTCTGAAGTAAAATCAGGGCTGATTCCACCACTGCATAAGTAAAAAAAAACACAAAAAACAGTGATATTCTTCAAGTCATAGAACTTCATTTCAGATTTCTTTGCCTTTTTGTGTATATATGTATATAAACTACAATGTACAGGTACTGTATTGCTGGAGTGCATGTATTTTAATACCTCATACATATGTATTTATTCCAGGATTTTATTCTTGAAAGCATAGTTAAGGTTAATTAGTACAGACATGATTTATTACTGATGCACCTCGAAATTATTTCAACAGTGACAAGCTTTACTGGGATCTTAGTTGCAAAAGATTCTTACTTCGAAAAAAAAATTCATGCTGCTTATATATGCCTTACAAAGAATGTCTACATCATTTAAAAAATTTAATAAATTCTACAGAATTGAGCTGGTTAAGGTTAAATTAAACAGAACCCTTATAGAAAATTCAAGTTCATTTCTAGTTAAGTTTATTGTCAATATTTTAATCCCTTGCATAATTTAGAATCAATAAAGAAGTATAAAATGAGAAGAATAGGGAAATACTGAGATAAAAAATGTTACCAAGAGACTTAACTTACACAGAGGCCAGGTAGATCTCATTATTAGGCAAACCATCACCACACTGTAAGAAACATGGGGGTGAAAATTAACATTACCTGCACTAACTGCATTATTTATGAAAAACTTATTTTCTACAAGGAAGAAAAGCTTAGTGCCTTAAATGAATAATGGTAAATATAATAAAATTAATCTTGAAAACCAAATTTTTCATCAAAAACAATAAATGGTTTAATTGACTTGTATGCAAGTTAAAAAAAATTTCAATTTTATTGTAGAGAAAAATGAAGAAATGTATACCATTTTACCTCAAGCCAGGGTCTACATAAAATCGATATTCCCACGAGGTTAACCACATTATTAGAGCACTAATAATAACAATAACTGATCCTAAAGCATCAGCTAAGACGTGAAGAAACACTCCCCTCATGTTCATTTGGCTGCTGCTGGCTGGAAGATATCAATTGTTAATATTTCTTTATAAGTTGCAGTAACATCATGATTATAAGTTTATGATAAAAATAAATAAATAATAACAAAAAAAAAACAGTTGCAGTAACATCAGAATCATGTGTTTATAATAATAGTTGATAAATATATAATAACAATATTAAAAAGATGATTGAACACAATTTTGGAGAGATTTTAATATAAAACTAAGAAAAAAAATATTCCATTTATATTGTAAAACTCCAATATACTGAAGCGCCATGTTTTTGAATTAATTACTATGTTTGGAATAATGTTTTCTTTTGTGAGACTATGTAATATGTATTTATTACTTTGACACTACTCTGTTACACTTTTAGAAGTTAAGGATATCTGAAAAACAACTTACAGTTTAAGTAAAAACACAAATGAAAATTACAATAATAGTTTAAGTGAATGATAATGAAATGATATTTCTTCTTGGTTCTTTCTTCATTTGTTTAAACAAGTAAGCCCCTGTTTAACTGCATCACAGATATGTAGTTTTCTTAAAGGTCGACTGATGCACAATTTTTTGTGATAACATTTAATCATGCATGCATTCCTCAATGTAACTTATTTAACTTCTGAATCTACTAAAAAATGTAAAAGTACGTTATTTACTGATCAACTATGGTTTGGAAACACACATCTATGTAAAACTATCTTCACCACTTACGGATATTTGACTTCTTATTGTCTTGATCATGATGTAAGCTAGATGGAGAATGAGAAGGAAATCTGTAGTTGCCATGATTATCATTGATGTCTTCTTCTGCCATAACTTCTTCTATTGTTGGAAGACTATGGTGATGTCCTCGACTATGACTATGTCCATGGCCATGATCTACAGCAAAAAAAATTTTGCTTCAGTAATGCCAATACACGTATATCCTGTATGAAAACCACTTCATTATATTTTGTTTAGCTAGAAAAAGATTAACAATACTAATATTGGAAAGACAAAATGACTATGAAAATTTCTCATCACTCAAATAAATAAAAAGACACAAGTACTATTTATATAATGTTATCTTCTTTACATATCATACTCAAGATTGTACAAGCACAAGCATATGATAACTTAACATACAAATGCACCTAATAAAGCAAAACATTTACTTAAATTAACTTGGTTTGTGATTTATAAAACTTTCAAACAAACTAGGTTAGTGATTATAAAAAAAATTAAAAAAACACTAAGCTTTCTCTTAAACAGATACACTGCAAAAAAAAGTTACTTAGGGTTTTAGAACAATGAGGATCACATGATGCACTGTGCCTCATCTACTTAGATTAATTCTATGTTATCATGTAAGTACAGCATACAGTGAAACCTTAAAATCCAAATGAATTTGTAACAAATTAACTTGCCCAGATTATTGAGGCATCTGGATGGTTGAATCAATCACTCTGAATACAATGGACAGTATTCATTCTTTCGCAATGGGCTCATGTATTTTACACGACCTAGTAATCACCATGTAAGTAACTTATAAAGGTATACATACTATAACTCTTGAAAGTACCTCCTTATTATGAAGGTCATTCTCAGAAAAACTGTTCTTAATATAGTACCCATTGGTTAGTATAGGTGTTCTATGGTCAGTAATTATTACCAAGTTTCCTGTTCTGAAAGACTCCTACTTAGCTTGTGTAGTCATGTACAGATTATAGAAATATGAATATACAGATTGAATACATTTCTCTTTGTGAAGATTTGTCTATAAGAAAAATCATCTTGATATCCAGACAAATGAGGGTTCACTGTATATGTAGAGCTTTTCATAACTCCTCCCTCTCAAATAAAAAAACAAAGTTTTTGGATGATGATATAGCTTTAATGATTTGGAACCTATGATAAAAAAAAAGTGGTGCTTCTGATAAATGCCTGTAAACCCAATCGTTTAACAAATTCAAAGATTATATGATATGGTAAGAATAGTAGCTTTACCCAAATTTTAATTATCACAAATACAAACAAACAGTAATATATGTGGCACTGAACTTAATCTCCTTGGCTAAAATATCTCTCATTGTAAGTAATAAACAGTTATTAATTTACATTTATTATAGACTTAGCAGGTGTACAGTAAGAGTTCTCGATTCTATTTATGTAGAACATTTTTAAAATAAGATGTGCAAATATATGCATATATTAACAAAAACATTTTAAACTTTTTCTGACCATTTTCTTACATACAATCACTACTGTTAATTTTGTCATATGTATATTGCACAACAAGATCAGTATAAAATAATACTTCAAAAATGGGAACTGAAAATTGTGCCTTTTTCTACAAATATTCTCAAAAATGTGCAAAAGCTGAATGCAAGCTTAAAGTTTAGAATACATGTGCAAAAATGTTAAAGATTTGTTTCTTTCACAGTAAATACAGGTAGTTTCTTAATTTTGCAGAGAAAAAACTTGCAAATAAAGTTTTTACACTGTACGCGTGCAAGTATTAAAAGTGGGCAATAGCTATCTTATGATAACCATTACACTGAAAACTCAAAAACTTATTCTAATTAATGGCACAAAGTTATGAGATTATTATAAAATACGTAGTTATAAGTTCAATGCTGAAAGCTGGAGAAACAATGAAAACTAACAGGCCCACCATTTGCGACAAACAACATGAAAGGAGCAAATTAAGAGAAATGGTTAGGAGCTGTATTTTAAATTATAATAAAATCCATATTATTTTAAATAAGTTAGTTTAATTAGTTTCTCACTAACTTTGCATAAACAATATATATGATGAAGTTGGTTACAAAATAATTAATTTCAACTTACGATGGAAAAGGAATAATCCAATAACATTCACAAGTAGCCCTGAGACACCAACATATAAAATTAACAAGGGATCATGGATCTCTTCTGGTTCATAAAATCGTTTCAAAGATTCCACTAAAATTGAAAAGCACAAGGCAACTAGGAAAACAGCATTCACAAGTGCTCCTAAAACCTCTGCTCTTGCCCATCCAAATGTATTCTTTGACCATTTCTTTGGAGACATCTATATCAATATTAAAAAAAAAGAAAAAAAAGGAAATAAAATTAAAATTTTTACTACACTATCATTCAAAATTATGGGTATGCTTATAATCACTTTTATTCCTATGTACTTAATTTGAAACACTCAGATCAGTGGTTTCCAAATTGTGTATCATGACACACTAATGTATCACAGCAAGTTGTTAGGGGTATTGCGAGTTTTACCAAACGAAATATAATTAAGAGCATAAAAAAAACTCCACAAAAAATATTGCACGTGGCAGCAGGAGTGTCGTATAGATCAAAGTAATTGGGTTAGGGTGTCATCAGCAAAAAAAGTTTGGAAACCACCAACTCAGATACATTTTATGCATATACATAAAAATTACTTTCACCACATATATATTCTAAATAAGCTTAATTTGGTAAAAATGAGTAAATTATGTAAATGAAAATTTTTTTTAAATTAGTTATTTAAAAAGTGTTTGTTCTCATTATAAAAAGAATCATTTCAAATTCTATTTCAAATGTTTTTTATTATTATTTAAAAGATGTGTACATGTACATGCATAAAGAAACATGTATAACATGAAAAGCAAATAATTTTTTTTTTCTATATAGATCCTACAATTAGGTTGGAAATTCATTTGTAAAATGTACTTTAATACAAATATCCTGTCCTGTGGGCAATTTAATGTGATGTATGGCTGTCAAGATGTATTTCAGTATGTAAACAGGTATTAACTAAATTTGCATATTAGTAATATCCAATAATAATAGCATATACAAATAAGAAAATGACAGCTGTTATTTTAAATAAATGAAAAAAACAATGATTAAATACTAATGTTTAATTATCATGAATAAGCAATGTATGCTAGCCTAGAAATATCCAGAACTAGGGAAGATCTAATATCTAAGCAAAATAAATCGTACCCATGTTTAATTGTATTTTAACTGATGATGCAACTTGAATGTAAAATTAGTCAAAAATCACACTTGAAGTAAAGTATCTATCAAACATTATATTTGAGTAATATGGTTCATGTATATTTGATTTATGTGACTTGATTTCATTCAGAATAAACAATAACAAAATATACTATTTTGTAGGAGCAATTGAAACAAAGATTTATACTATATTACACACATATACATAAAAATATTTTAACCCTTTCAAGATGGGTCATGGGTGAAAGGCCATGTCATCTCGTTTGTTGACTCGCATTCAAAATTTTACTGAACTACTATTTCACGAACTTATGTCAGTAAGTTTGGTATCAAACTGTAGATTATAATTCAAATTTTAGTTACATATTGCTCAATTTCTTAATTTAAAAGCAAATATCAAAAAACAGACAAACATCAATTTTTGTGGGTCACATGGTATGTTGAATGCAGCACTGGTTCAAATTAGATGTATGTGAAGTCAAAATACTAAATATTTAGTTTTGTACAATTTAGAAATTGAAATTATGTATTTTGACAGCTAGACTATAATCTCTTATCTTATCTTTTCAATTTGCTAAGTTATTGCTCATGTAATAAATCAAACATAGTGGCACCCCACCCACCTCTTTCCATTTTTGGAAATGCTCCCTTATATACACTTACTTCTATATATTAACATGAATAACCAATCAGAAGTTCAGAATGTCCCCATTTTCTTTCTTTCTTTTGAGCCAAAAAAGAAGGTAAAAGGTTGTACTGAAAAGGCATGCAAACAAAACTCAGAAAAACAAAGATGACTTGATAGTATGCTTCTCTTGAAAACTGAGGTTTAATAGATTAAATTTGAGGATCAATTAACTAACTGGCTAGTGACCAGGATGTAGACAAACCCAATGGGTGGGGATCTATAGATAACAAGGAAGGACTAGTTTCCCAAGACAAGCCACATACACACACACACATACAGTCACAATTTTCAAATTTGTGAAGGATATTTTAAAAGTAAGCAACTTTATTATGGAAAGGAAACCTTAAAAATAATTTAGGTTCTAATAAACTTGAATAAATATTATGTTTAAATTATTTAAAGCTTATCTACATAAGGGACGTTAACATTTTTTACACCCCAAAAACCTTAGGTGAGGGCTTGCTGCTTTAAATAACGCATATGAACTCTGAGAAAGAACCAATACAGGAATCTAGAGATAATAAAAATAAAACTGAAAAAGAAAAGAAAATATGATTGAACTCTTGAAACAGTAGGGGATTAATAGATAGCAAATGGAAAAATTGGAGATATAATGCAAGATAGGCCAAGAAGAAAACAACTTGAAGGCAAAACAATGTGGTAAAACATAACATTATTACAGATTACATGTAAAATGAAAGTAGTTTTTCCTATGCAATACAGATGCATGTACTCACTCACACATCCAATGTGTAAAATAGAAGTAAATGTCCTAACTGTCTAGAATAATTGAATTTGAAGTCAACATCTGTTCTGTAACTTCAAGACATTTTATATAAGAATGTACAAACTAAAAATTTATATCATTGACAACTGAGAAGTAAAACTGATTAGTTGTTGTAGTATTTTAGTTTGCCTTGGATCATTATGATCAGCAAAATATGAACCATACCTAACTTAAAATGGACTTGCTGATAAAAATGTACATGTGATTTGGCATTGAAAGAACCTTCTTTACAAAAAAACTTGTGGTTAATGATCATTAAGAACAAAATGTTTATTTCTAACATTCAAAAGACAGGTTTGGCATATTTTAACAGTTCATCTTCTTGTCAAACCAGTTATGAATGTTTTCAAGGTTATCTTATGTCTAGTTTACAAAATTTCCAATAGAAGTTTGGAAAAACAGAACTGAATAAGATGCTTGCAATAAAAAAATGCATAATTACAGAGTACTAAAATTTCTTTGAATATCGTCATTAATAGTAGTCATAGAAAATAAAAAATATATTAGATTGATAATGAAAAATATGAAACTAAAATATTAACTGTTTTTAACTAAAATATTATACAAAGGGTTGTATCATAAAGCTGGTACTTTTAGTAAAAAATACAAAAGCATTTATTAAAATGTACTTAAAAATGTCATGAGTTTTACTTGAATACACTTTTTTTGGCCAAGTTTATGCATGATCACAAACTCTGCCTCGTATGGTTTTCAAACTTCTAGTATAAATTCTTATACAATAATCATAATTATTATAGAGAAACCTTTTTATTTTAAAAAAAGGTTAAAGACATTCTGAATCCATAGATCAATACCAATACACTTCAGTTAACAGTACCAGCAGTATATCTGAATATATGACCTGCTTCTGTACAGTCTAAAGGAAAGATAATATTTTGTTCTATCAACTGAGGTTAACAATACTCTTACTTTGCCTAAACCACTTTTAAATCAAAATCACAATTATAATTTTATTATTACCTGAATACTAATATTTATTAATATAATTAGAATTATAATAGTTGTTTTAGCTTCTTTTGCTATATGTTGTCTTTTGTTATTAATGTGGACCTTAAAAGCAAGTTAGTGATTCTGAGAGGGAGATGTTCTCTTTCAAACACACAATGTATATAAGTGCAGTGATTTCAAAAGCATAGATAAAGATTGTCTGTATTTACATTACTTTCAACTTTGATCATATCATGCTCAAGTAATGCATATACACTGAGATGATATACCTGTACATAGAAACAGTCCCTCCCTTCACTAATAACATGTACTAATGTGTATGCCTATAGTCAAAATAAAAGAATAACATTTATCCTGGATAATTGCAGAAACTACAGAAGTAAAAAAAGATCCTCAAGTATACTGTAAGGATGCTGTAATATTCACTAAACTAAGCAACACAATGATAAACCTTTTTTCAAGTCATACAGTACCATTAGCACTTACAATTACAAATGTATGCTTATAACACCAGCCATTAAATTTTAAAGTTTTTATTAAAATAAAATTAATATAGATCAAGCATATAGAAAAAAAACTGACAAACCTATTTTTTGTATGAGCACATGTATAAATAACTAATTTGTAGGAGCTTTCGAAATCAAAGCTATTTATACAGACTAACCTCAGCTTATTTCTATTATAAATCATATAAATACATACATTAATGTCCAAAATATAAATTACTGAGCATAATTAACCACCACTTTCTGGAATAATTGTAGGTTGTGTATGTTAAGAGTAAAGAACTAAAATCTTCAATGATTATTTTAGGAGTAGGTCTGGTTCATTGTGAGTGAGAAAGAACAGGACAACTTCACTCACAGTTATTACCAGCTTGGTATTTTAATGAATTACAGGTATTTTACACTCTTAACATGAATGGTTTGGTTATAAAAAAGAAAGAAAGAAGTGATGTATACAAGTTAATGCATGTAAATACCCTGCTATACACAATAATAATTAATAATATTTGTATTAATGATGCAAACTAATGGATTAAAATGTGAAAAATTAAAACTACTTACAAGTACAAAGTCTATGTAGAATAAAGTGCCAGGCATTAAAGTAAAAAAAACAAACAAAGATATTTAACCAAATCATTTAGTCAGGAAAAAACTAAAAATAAGAACATGTACACATAGAAATTACATGTACAGTTTTAATTAATTAATGCTTTAAAGACATTCTTAATGAAAAATAATATGAATACCTAGCAAAATAATACTCTATATCTCTTGATAGAAAATCAGACAAATCTAAACAAAATTCAGACACAAAAAGAAGAAAAGACTGAATGAAAGAGACTGGGGAAGAAAGAAAATATTCCACTGACTTAATTGAAGTGAAGAGGTAAAAATAATAAATTGACAAAAAAATACATGTCTTTTTCCTACCACAGAACGTATCACTTTTACTTTATAATGCATAACTGAGAAATTATGATTTTACCCGGCATTTAAATATGTGTAGTGCACAAGTTTTAACCACTTCATAAAAGGTGACTTGCAATTTCAATTTTGAGTTTCAAGGCCAACTCTTGAAAAAAAACAACAAAAAAACTCTACTACAAAGTCATTCCTTTTTCAATATATAATGACTTTCTAGTAAATTTGAAATTTATATCAAACTGAGAGTTTAAAAGTTAAAGCATAGGAGGTGGAAACTACCCTTTGTCAATTACAAATGAAAAAAAGTATTTTCAAACTACACAACTACATTAAGATGTTCAAAGACTAAAAAAGGAATTTTTAGAAGATTAGTTGAGTTGTAGCCAATGGAGTGGGTTGAGTAAGATATAGTTTCCCATTACTTAATATACAATTTTGAAATTTATATAAAAACTTCAAAATATATTGCTTTAATGGTTCAACAAGAATATTAAAAATAAATAGAATTTGAGAAACTTTAGATTTCTAAACTTAATAACAACTACAAAATACATTAAAAATAATAAAAGTCTCTGATGCCATAAGGTGAGATAAACAAATTACTGATATTTAAGGACTGAACTTCTACTGACCCACATTCAGTTATCAAGTATTCTTATGAACAGATAACAAGGCTTTTAATTTAATGTTACCACTTAAAATGATATTGAAGCAATGCCATAAAGAAAAATCAACAAAAGTTCCTGCTGCACTCATGATCATTCTACAAAACTCACTAAGCTGTCACAGCCATACCATATAACTAAAAAAATATTTCATTTCAAATGTATGTTTATTGACATAAAAATCACTGTTGTTACAGATAAAGAAACATTTCTCCTAACTCTCTTGCATTTTGACAGTCTTGAAATCCCATTACCAAACAGTTTTCTATGTATGTATTTAAATAAATGTTAAGCTCAACATCATACAACATCTGCGTCAATGATATCCTGTTCCCTTCCTTAAACCATAGACTTGCTTCTCAATATGCGACATTTAAGGTCCAAATACTACTCAATGCAGTATCAGATTGGTGCAACAAGTGCCATGTAGCCCTCAACCCATCCAAATCCCAAACTATATAGCCTTTTTTTTAAAAAAAATAAATAAAAGCAGGAAAAGCTTTGCAACCTCTAGTTAAACCTTAACAATTCAGGCACTGAACAGGTATAATATTCAGTGCCTGATCAGTGAAAGTACTTAGGGTACTTCCATTTTTTCCCCACAGCAAAAATATTTTCATTGGATCTTAAGATCTCCACTCTAAGAAGGACCACTCCACCTCATATTCTATATTCAAAATTTACATTACATTTTTATCTATTAATTCAACCAAAGCTATTTAATTTTTTGCCATCAATTTTAATAAATTGAAGCAAATTTCACAGTTACTATCTTCGCTAGTTTTAAATGTATTCATCCCCTATCAAGAATTAATTAATCAATCACTTCAGACCCTAATTATCACTCTTATTTATACAATTTGTGTCAACTTTGAACTGGGTATCCTTGGTACAGTCTTTGTTCCTTCAATCTTCACACCTGCTTCATCTTCATCAACAGCCACCTTTTATATTGAAGCCTTCATATACAGCAAGAAGTCTTCTTCAGTTTCAGTATCAACTTCTTTTTCTTTCAACAAACTTCTTCTTTTCTGTCTCCAACTCCCCACTTCTTGGTTTATCCCTGACGTTTATTACGAGGTGTCAGCTCTCCTTGTTTACCTTATTCATCAACCATGCTTGTGAATCAATCTTTCATGCTTCAACAATATTAAGCTCCAAATTATTTCCTCAAAGTGCTCAAAAATCTTAAAACTTATTTTCTTTGCAGCCTTGTTAGTTGTTCAACTAAAGTTTTCGCGAGCGGGGTGAATTACAGTTTCTGACCACCCCTGGTTACCTTTCAGGACCTAGCTAAAGGTTTTCAAACCAAAATACCCAGCAAGAAAGTTTATATGTACACACACCTCTTGTTAGGCATGATAGGCTATACATGCTGAATACACTGTACATCAGTGAAGCTAGCACACGTATTTTAGCTAAACATTCGTTGCACAGGCATTCATAGTGGTCATATTTGTGAACTGTACATGACTGACAAGTGTACGTAAATTTGGGAAGGTCCATTCATGATTTGTCATAAGTTATGCTTGGTTAAGAAATGATCAGATCAATTTATGTGGAGTCAAGCTATTAATGACTTTTGATTTTAAGGGGTCACGCGGGTTACCTAGGGGCCCACAGACTCCTGGGCCCCCACTAATTTTGAGCCCTATAGTTCCTTATGATTTTAAATTAAAAGCATGTAAAATTAGCATTTCAAATCAATTTTTGTGCCCAAGAGACTTTTCATTCAATACCAGCACTCATCAGTTGGGCACATTTGCAGATAAGGATCTATTAAAAATGCTATTTTACATGCTGTAACAGTCTGCTTTCAAATCTGTAATGAACTTGTTATGAATAACTACAAAAACAAAACATCTATATCCTAGTGTGGTTTTAATCACCATTATTAAGCCAAATGGTTCCTTTGCTTTGTTGGTTTTTAAGGTTTAAAATCATAGTATTGATATATATATATATATAACCACTTTATTTTATCTTTTTATAAACAGAGATAAACAAATGATTAGTCACAACTTTGGCATCTATGAAAAGGTTTATGTACCATATCCTGGATGGAATACATAGTACAAACAATTACAATAAATTGTAGTTATCTTACATGACAGTATTAATTAATCAAGAATATTCAAGTAGATTGGCTTACCTTAACAGAGAGAAAAGCGATGACTAGGGCTATTACATCAGATAGCATGTGAAAGGAATCAGCCACTAGAGCCATAGAATTGGTAACATAACCAACAACAATTTCCACCAGAAAAAAGTTTGCAGTGAGGCTGAACATGCTAATAAGGCGGCATTTTTTCCCAGTATATCTTCCCATTTTTATAAATTATGTATCTTTTGTAAGAGGTCACAAAATAGGCTGTTTTAAACTTAATTTTGATTATTAAATTATAAAGACAGGCATCTCATGTGAATTATCATTCTTTTTCAAATGACTGACTTAAGCATTTACTATCTTATGTTTTGATGACGTGCACAAATACTATGCAGAATTTTAACAATATTAAACATGGCTTGATCAAACAAAAATAAATTTCTTGCTAAATCTAAGGTTTTTTGTTGCTATCTTTCGCCAAAACAATAGTTCAAGGAGATAGTAAAATATTCTAATGTTTCAGCATGTTTTTCAATGTTCTGATTTAGAAGTAAGGATATTTGTAGATTTCCTTTTCCAAGCACCTGTAAATATCAAAAAAACAAAATGTATTTAATAAATGAAGTTAACTATAAAAACCACTCATAAAACTGTATACATTTCAAGATACTTCATATTGTGTAACTATGTACATCTTTAAAAAACATCATTGCCACTTATGGGTGTTTATTATTTAATGAAATATCTCAATATGTCTGAAGAAGTCCATAACAATGGTTAAATTTCACTCCAAACCACTGGTGCATTGCTGATCAACATTAGTGAACACTGACAGATTAAAAACAACAACAAGCTCTCTGTGAAATACCTGTAGTGATACAAAGTTAGATTTTCAATTTCTTTTTCTTTTCATAAAGTTGTTAATTTACATATTGAATCTCTCTGAAAACACAATAATAAAATGAGATTAAATTTTATCGAAATATATAATTAATTTGAAAGTAACTAACAAAATATCAGAATAAGAACTAAAAAAAAATCACCCATTTTAGGAAGGAAACGTAGCTGCATATCTTTTAGCATTCCTCACTGTAGCAGGGTTTACACTGTCATTTGCCAAATCACCAAAATAAATAAATATATATAAACACACATACACACAAAATCTGGAGACAATACCTGTCAGTACATTTCCCAAAATGAAACAAGTATTTCTTAAATAATATTTATAAATATTTATAAAAATAATTTATTCAGTCTCGAAAAAAAAAGAAAAAGAAGCTCAGAGAGTCACTGAGTATGCATGTATTTTCCTATACTTCTATAAATTCCAGAGTATTATAGTTAACTATTAAGGTAGTGGGATAATATAAGCATGTTCAAAGTATGTATGTTGAAAACAAACTACATGTCTAAGGAATGTTTAGGATAAAGAAGAATGTACTTCTGTTATTGTTTTTGATAGGTGTCTAAGGACTGGAACTTGAAATAATATAAAAAACACTCAACACAAGGAGTTATTGTGTGCAATATATACTGTAATTAAAATATAAACAACAAATAAAGCAAATAAATAAAAAATCTAGCAAATTAATACTGTTGAAAAGGATCAAATTTCAATGACTGCAACACTTCAGGAAGTGTGTCAGAAGTGTAAAATTTAATTTAGTTGCCCCTTTTCAAATATCAATCACCAAGTTTTAAAATAAAAAAATAAAAAGCCAAAATGACTATGATGCATATCAGCTTTGAATAAGAAATTACCATATATGTAGAATGGAAAATTTTCAAACTATCATTAAGATCTTAGGTGTTGCTGGCTGTGATGAGGATGCTGCTGCTTTACAAAAAGAATTAAATTATATGGCGAGTTAAACAAATAAATAGAAAATGGCTTTTGATTATAATAAATACAATGTAATGGATGTGGGCTATCATAATTAAATCACAAGTACAATTTGATGGGAATCACCTTAACAGTTTCATGGAAGAAAAGGACCTTGGAGCGTTGGTTGATCAGTTTCTTAAGCCATCCAAGCAGTGTGCTGTTGTTGCTACTAGTGATGGGGAAAATGCAATTTTAGGTTCAATTTATAGAAATACTGAATAAAAATCTAAAGAGGCTACAATTCCTTTGTACAAATTACTGGTCAGGTTTCATATGAAGTATTGGGTTCAGTTTTGGGCTCCTTATCTTAAGAATGACATTGAATTGTTGGAAAAGGTTCAAAAGAGGGCTACTATGATGAAACCAGGGAGTAAAGTTTGTCATACAAGGACAGGTTAAGATATCTGAAACTATCTGATTGAGGTGTTTAAGATTGTTAAGGTAAGTGATAGTGTTCATGCATCATCTTTTTTTATACTTAATAGTGAGAATGGTAGGGCAAGGAAACATAAATATAAATTTTGATGGAATAGGGTAGGAGTCATCTTCAGCTAAAACGATTTTACTTTTTTTAACAAGGCAGTTGGCCTTTAAAATTGAATACCATGAGATGTGAAACGCAGTAAACGTAAGATGTCTAAGGGAAAGCTTGATAAATATCCATACGATAAGGGCTAGCTTTGAGTATTTTGTTTAGTTTAGTGGATGTAACAGCCTCAATAGACCAACAGTCCTTTTATTGTTGTTTTAAAAATGTTACGTTATGTAGCCCAATGTTGTCCCATCAAATATCATGATATTAACCACTGAACCACACATACATACAAAATAGATATCAGAATACAAAAGTAAAGATAGTATAATAGATGTGAACAGTGAGCTGGTGTAAACAGAGAAAGATAAATACAAATGACTTTGAATCAAGAATAAGGGCAGAAATGGCTCTTTGTATTTGTATTGTATAGAATACACGAAACCAATTTTCTTTGGCTATTGATAATTTTATTGTGTATATTACACATATGAAAACCAAAATGTACATGCAACACTTTGCATCATTTGGTGAAGAATATTCAACAGAACAGTACGACAGAATATGTAGTAGATACACTGCATTGTAACTCATCTGCTGGTATATGTAAAGTCATTAGTTATTGCACCATCATGTACAGCTTTATACTGTTTATGTCACACATGTTATATGCAATATATTCTCAATTTAGCACAACTGGAACATTTACATGCTGTGTGTGAATGTGCTAGTATAGTATCTTCTTGGCTGCACCGATACATAGACATTTTTCAGATTAGAGGAATGAAAGTACAATAGTTGGATTTTTTAAGAGGTTTGTTTTTTAGATTTTTGCTGTTCTTTAATTATGTCAATGATTTTGATAGGTTATATATTTTCAAATTGGTAATAATAATAATATTCACAAATGTATTAAGAAGCTTGGAAAAGCTAACTCTGCTGGATATGTTTTTCTTATTCTAAAGGAAACTTGACAGCTTAGTGAGTAATTCTCAATGGAAAAATGTGTTTCAGTAGAGACAAATGTAAAGGTGGGTTTAAAATCTTACTTTTCCTCAAGCAGTGTGTGTACTGGAATGATTAACCAGTTCCTTATTGTAAGTGTGTTATGTTAAAGTTATGCATTTAGGATATAGCAATTTAAGTTGGACTTACTTAATTGCAAGGCTTGATAATACTTTGGCCTGTGTATCCTTACATTTTGTAACAGTATAATGTCATAATAAAATCTAAAAATTGTGAAAACAACACTTTTGGCATTGCATTAAATAACCTTAAAGACTCTCTGTTGTTTCGTACAGATGAAAAAAAATTACTTTGACACATTGTGAACTAACATTTTTATCAATGAAAAAAATCATTCGGAAAACAAAACAAGAACAACACCTGCAAAATCATTATCTTATAACTCTAAGTGTTGTTAAATACCACCCAAAACAGTGTGTTAATTTAAAAAAAAAAGCTCAAAAACTCATAGTTTGTAAGTCCAGATGTTGTCCAGTGTTACACAAATGAAGTAATAAAACAAATATATAGTATTTACATTTATTAGTTTAAGAAACTACTTTTTTTTCACTTGTTTAATCAGACAAGTAAGAGTTCAAAAGTATTTGTCCGAGCAAGGCTTTCATGTCTTAAGCACTGCCACAATTCAAAATATGGACCATACGGTCTTTTAGAGTATTCCTTATGCACCTACACTCAAGAAAAGCAAGAACAACAAAAAATTATTATTTTACAGGAAATCAATTTCCTCTCGAACTCTTTTAAAGTTCTGGCCTTCACTGCTGCCAACAGCAATTCATAAGTCAATCATACAATTAGAAAGCTAAAGTATCCTTAATTGAAGTCTAGTTTATCTGTTACAGATCTTAAACTTCTGTCCTTTTATTCTATTGTTTTCAGAATACAGTATAAACTGTAATGAACTAAAACAAAATGCCAATACAATCAGGGTCAAACAAAAAGCAACTTATTAAACTAAGAACAATAGAAATCCATAATAAAACTTTCAAACAATTGGAATTAAAGTGTTATCACTTACAAAAAAAAAAGAAAAAGAAAAACAGTAAATCCATGCCTAGCCAGGACTCTGATACAAATGTTAATAAATAATACAACATAAATATCAATGTTATTAATTTCAATACATAAAGGAATTAGGTAAAAAAACCAGAATAAAAAACATAATTCAAAAATCAAACCACTTCTCAGGATGAACAACAATATCAAGCAACACTCAACAATAATTCATTCTAACTATACCTTGTGAACTTGTTTAAGATCAAGGAAAGGTTTTTATTTACTGGTTATATCTCATGTGACTAGCTAACTTACATAATTTTTCACAACATTAATATCTGTACATCACTGCAAGGGAAAGCTTGTATCAGTATCACTTACTCAAATTCAATGTACTTTAGATAAGCGAGTTATCATTTTAATATAACTAAAAATTCATAGGTGAACTAAATGATAGAAGGATTAATAAATGAACAGTAAACAAAACCATTTTGAAATAAAAGTAGAATTCACTAACTCACAAAAGGAATAGGAACCCTCTATTTTATTCATTGCTGATTTAATCTTATAAACTTATTTATCACCTCTCACTTTTCTTTTCTCAAAGATCTTAACATATTCCTTTAAGATAACCCTTCCATCCCTATGATCATCCTAACAGCTCTCCTCTGAATGATTTCCAATAAGCTAATATCCTTTCTTAGACCAAAACAGTACATAATATTTCAAGTGAGGTTTAACTAGTAATTTGTGTAGAGATAGTAACTGTACCTCTTATTAGTAATCAATGTCTGTAGATACACCCTAAAATTCTAGTAACTTTACTACTAGCAATAGAGCGCTACTTCAGTATCTTGACTGACTTATCCACCAATATATCAAGATCCTTTTCTTTATTCATGGTATTCTGTGAGTTACCATTTATATTATACATGTCAGCCTAAATGTATTACCTTGCATTCACTGTACTTTTCGTAGGTCATTAACTACATATTTGTCAAATTCACCTATTATTCCCAGTCATTCTTTAATACCTGAACCTCATCAATACAGCTGGAAATACCCAAGGTTCTGATATCTTTTGCAAACTTTACTAATTATGCTCCAAGTAATATCATTAACATAAATAAATAAACAAAAGTAAAGGCCCAAACACCGATCCCCAAGGTACTCCAATAGCAACATGAGTCAATATAACTAGACATTATTAATGAAACTTACTTCCTAATTTTCAAAAAGCCAATTTGAGGCCGTAAGACAACATTTATCACTAGTAAATTTGAATACTGAGTAAAAGATGATGTGAGAAATTTGAAATAATAAATAATTTTTAATTTAAGATGAGCATGTTTCTAGAAAGAGGAACAGAACAACAGGAAAGATCAAATCTATTGTCTTACTAAACATGAAAGGAGAATGTCAGCAATGAAGAAGACAGATCAATATTCTGTCAAAATACGTAGCATGTTCAACCATCAATAATACTTTTCCTTATGCTTATAAATTGTTGTTTGCTTACCTATTATTACTCAAGAATGCCATAAGTTTAAGAAGTTTAAATAGTTTGAAGTTTAACCTAAATATAGGAAATCTAGGGATTTGGTTAAAGTTAAAATATGTTAAAAAAAAATGGTAAAATAAGTTTTATAATTAGGAATGGGTCCTTAAAGGATGCTGAGGACAAGTAATTTTTTTCATCCAAGACTATGAGATGGCCAAGCTTTTAAATGATTCTTCAAGAGAAGACACTAATAACATTCCTCATCCTGAAGATTATATAGGAAATATTGGAATTGACTTGAATCATGAAGATATTAAAATCTTGGTTGCAGTTAAAAAGATCAATATTAAAAATTTATCAAACACCATGGACAGCCGTTTTCCACAAGTTTTTAAGCATGTCAAAAATCAAATATGCGAGCCTCTACTATTTTGTAGTTCAACAGTGGACATATACCTGAGAATTTGAGAATTGTTAATGCTACTTCTATTTCTGAAAAGAGCAATAAGAAATACCCTGGAAAATATAGGGCAGTTGGGTTTTATTTTTTTAGTGTTCAAAATTTTAGACTGATGAAAGGAGTATTACAAAATTATTTAGTGAAATTGTCATATCTGAAAGATAATGCACATTCAGCCTTACTAATCTGTTTTTTTTTCTTTTGAGGATATTACTTCTTATCTCAACAATAGTGTGTATGTACTTGAGTTTTTAAGGTGTTTTTGATAAAATGCTACACAAGCGATAACTTAAGAAAATCACATACTTACTACATGGTGGAAAGACTAGTTAATTCGACTGTAGGGTGGCTATATGGGAGAAAACAAAAGGTTGTTATACTGGATCCTTGGTACTAGCGGATACCTCAGTTGTCAGAGTTTACACCTTTGTTATTGAGATATTACAGAACTACTTGGATCAATTGGAAAACTGTAAATATTTAGCAAATGACTTTTAATTATTGCAAGTGCAAGGTAATACATCTGGGTTACCACATTTTGATTATAAGTTTAACATAACACTTAAGAGATAACATCAGAGCTGTCCACCCATTCCAAAAAAAAAAGAGGAGGGGCTACTCAATAGGGTGATTTAAGAAAAAGATCCTGACATATTGGTGGATAAGTCAGTCAAGCCATTAAAGCAGTGTTCTACTGCTACTTAGTGAAGCTAATAATTTTAAGATGTATTTACAGGTATACTGATTACAAGTCATTTACAGCATTTATCTCACCATACATATAACATTTGGAATACTGGGAACAGATTTGGTTTCCATCTCTAAGAAAGGATACCAGAAAGGGTTCAGAAGAGGGCTAACAGAATGATTCCTGGGATGGAAGGGTTATCTTACAAGAATAGATTAAGGTCTCTCATTTTCTCTTGAGAAAAAAAAGGAAAGAGGTAATTTTATATAATTCTTTCAAGATCATCCAGGGGATCAATAGTATAAAGGCATCTGTTTTCTTTGTGGTATATTCTGAAGATAATAGAATGAAAACAGGTTTCCAAACTGTGGGTCACTGAGTTGCAGCAACAGCCAATAGGTCATGATACAGATGATGATCACAGCTAGACCTACTTTAGTTGTGGATTTAAAAGCTTTGACAATTGCCCTGTGAATGAGTTGGTTGTTGGTTTGTTTTGGGTGTGGTAGAGGGCCATGTAAATTTTTTATTTTTCAAAATGGGGTCACGTATGAAAATCAGCTTCCAAAACACTGCTCTACATTATAACAACTTTTTGCTTTCCCCCATACAATCACCTTACATCCAATTAACTTGTCTTTTCACAACAGTCGGCTAATCTTTTGTGTAGTACCTTATCAAAGGCTTTCTGGAGATCTAAATACACCAAGTCTACATTCTTTCCACCATCCAAATTCCAGATAACAAGTAACAACAACAACAAAAAAAAGATAGATTACTATGTAATATTATGATAATTTTGCCAATAACTAGTATCACTATCAAAAGTAAATTTATATAGGCTCAGTAACATTGCAAATGTAAATGAACTTGGTCTTGACTTAAGTGAGTAGAATTTTAAAGTTTAACTATAATTTGGAATGCAAGTTAACTAATTTAGTAATTAAGCAATTTGCCAAGTTATAACTTTAATCTAATAATACTAATATTATTAATATTAAATTAATTAGGCCTGCACTAGGTCAGTTTACAGTTTTATTTGATAAAACAATAAACCAGTATTATTATTATTAACAGTAATATATTTTTAATACTACTAGTATTAAGTTTTTGTAATCCTTATGTATTATTAGAAAAATATTTGATGAAAACAAACCTCATCATTGACGTCATGAAGCTGAAGGCTAAGTGAAACTGAATGGCTTTTTTCACAAAAGTTTCTTCTTTGAATTCACCAAAGGCAATATTAAATTAAATGCATATAAAACCTAATGAACACTGTGCTGTAGCTGTGTAGGATATCCCTATAACTTAAATAACTGAGTAACGTTACAAACTAAGGATTTACGAGTCTTTTTACACCGAGCTATACACTATTAGTATTAGTAATACAGTACACTATACAGTTTCAGTCTTAACCTGTCTTTAAGTTAATGCGTTTAGTTTTTAACTTTAAATTTCGTCTTCAGCCTTTAAGCTATATGCTTTACGGAACAAACAAAAGTAAAATTACATTATAAACGTTAAGTTATTTTTGCCTAAATTTTAAAGAAGTCTAAAACAGTATTGTCCAAAACCTTAGAATCGTGATTCGCCTTAGAAAGCCTGTCGGTATCAAGAATAACTAGTACTAACACTGATGATCACAACACACAGCAAATACGCCTAACCATAAACAAGTTATTTCTAAGGTTTTTGAGGGTATTGCAAATTTTGCGCTCAACACCACCACTTTATTGCACTCGGCACAAGATTATTTTCGCACTGGGACTTGCCTTTGTCCTGTATGTCTCTAGCTAGCGCTTTTGTTTATGTTGAAGAAATTCGCAGAACAAGAGAAAAAAGAAGAAAGTGTGTCGCAAGTAGTAGAAACATGCAGTTACAGTTTTTCTGCATATATTATACTGAAAAGTAATCTACCAAATGCTAATGTTTGAAAAATATAAACAACAACTTTCCTAACATACACAAACTATGTGATAACTCTGATGAACATGATAGTGGAAAAGTAATTAATGAAAATTAATTATACTGCTACTCATATATAACAAACTTATGATACACCACAATATGCTCCAGCTCCACTGTTTTAAAAATTTCTTGATGATCCATTTTATTATTCCTTCGATGTAATAATACTCCAACAAATTAACCTTTAGTTAATATACTTTTTTTTTAGTTTAAATTCAACTCTAGATTGGCTTTTGGATGTTTCTGATATGAGGATTGGATGGTTCCTAGGCATTGCACTGGTCGTCTAAACCTATCCCGATAACCACCTCCTGGTCATCATCTGAACAATAGCGCTATTGGTATGAGAAGTTCGAATAAAGTAGTAAAGATATTTATGGCAGGATGTAGGATCCTCGGGGAGTCTGTCATGAAGTATGCTACCAGGAAGAATTCTAGTGTTCCTGTTATTAGATGATTCCATAATGATGGGCTGCGGGCAAAGCCCACTCTCCTGGGACTCTGAATTATGATGTTGAAAACCATAAAAGCAACAACGAGGAACCTTGTGTCAAGATGAAGATGAGGACTCTTAAAGAATTGAAAAATTGAGCAATGTATGCCAAGAGATGAAAAGACTGAAGTGTGATATCTTGGGGCGTTCTTTTTCAATCTTGTTTTTTGTTTGTGGACCACCCGAATTATTATTAATATTTATTTCACGAACCATAATGGGATCTATACACTATACCACCACTTCCTTTCTACAATAATGCTACTTTTCCACTTGTCATAAGTAGCCTGTGGACCACAAACTGAGAACCACTGGCCTAAAGCAAAGATAATCAAGTGGACTGGTTTAGTGCTGTAAATGTATGAATTCAGAAGAGATGAATGTCACAGACGAGTAAGTATCTTAGTGAAAGAAGAGTAAAGCAGCTGTGCGTAAGGCTCCTAACTTATCTCAGAGAGGTTAAGTTAGTCAAATTTAAGGCAAAACTCTTTGATTTAGCCATCATCCAAGTTTATGCGCTCACATCTGATAGTGAAGAAAAGAAATTTTACCAAAATGTTGAGGAAGCTATGCGGGTATTGAACTCAAAAGAATATCTGATGATAATGGACAATTTTAATGCAAAGGTAGATAAGGGTAGGAATGGCGTACTGGTTGGACCACATGGTTTTGTAGAATGAAACGAGAGAAAATATAGATTAATATATTTTTGTGAGGTAAAAGGTAGAATATTTCAAAAACAATATTACAATAGTTAGAACTAAAACTAACCTGAAAAGATGAACAAAGAGGACTCACGCATGGCAAAATGGAAGTTAGAACAATTTAAAAATAAGATAAAAAACATAGCCCAGTACTTTGTGACAGAGAATAAAAGTCAATTAGAAATATTAATAAAATAAGAACTTGCCTAATATACATAAATGCATAGAAGAATAAAAGAGTTGAAAAGGAGCCATTACAAGTAAAGATGACCAGTTACTTTTTGAAATTGAGGATGTTAAAGAGAAGTGGGCAGATTGTGAGAGGTAATTGTAAAATGATTCCAGGGAAGTGGAACCAGTCCTATAAATGATATAAATAATTAACAACGACCAGTAGTTCTGAAAAGTGTATGCAGGAAGCCATTAGAAGATTGAAAAATTTAAAAGCTTGCGGAACATATGGGGTTTTAGCAGAATTTTTAAAGGAAATAGAAATTTTAGGAATTTACTATCTGACTGCATTTATAGATGAAGAACAATGTCCACATACTAGGGTAATGGAATACGAACAATACAGGACTATTGGCATGCTAATTTACCTCTGAAAAGTAATCTTCGATAGAATTAAATAAACGTTTGAGATGAGGTGTCTTAACAGAAATATGGTTTAGACGAGGTCGGGACATGCGAGGGGCACATTTGCCTTTAGAATGTTGGGGAAAGAGCCAGGGAGATGCAAAGAAATCTTTATGTATGCTTCATAGATTCTAAAAAACTTTTGACAGGGTTAACTATGACAAGTTAATCGAGATTTTGCATCAGATTGAGGTAGACCAATCGAATATCAAAATACTGAAGAACTTGTACTGGAGTCAAGAAGCTGCAGTTAGAATTGACGAAGAACAAAACAGTTGTTTTCAGTTAAGAAAGGCACATGGCAAGGATGTGTGTCATCACCAACATTATATAATGTGTATGCAATCTACGAAGTGGCTGATGAGAGAGATAAGTACTAACATAGAAAATATCATGGTTAACGGATATAGGTTTTTGATGATAGGGCACTTATTGGTGAATCTGAGGAGGCCAGAATTGTTGATAAAAGGAAAAGACTATAGACTCAGAATAAATGTAAAAACAACAACAAAAACCAAAACAAACTAATACAATGGTAATTTCACGATTTGAAGTTATCAAACTTATTGGAACAGGTAGAGGGATTTACTTAATTAGGGATAAATATCAGTAGTGATGGAAAGTGCCGAAAAGACAGGAATGTCAAAAAACAGCAATCGTCAGTCAAGTATTGTTCAGGAAAGGTGTAAACTTAGAACTGAAGAAAAAGACTACTGAAGTGTTATGTATGGTCAGCCATATTCTACAGGATGGAAACATGGACCATGTCTGCTGAAACAGAACGACAACTGGAATCACATGAAATGTCGTGTTATAGAAGAATGATGAAGATCAGCTACATAAGAAAGAACAACTAATAAAGAAGTTATGAAACGTTAAAAAAGACAACTGCTGGGCATATGTAGAAAACGGAAGATATGCTACTTTGGGAATGTATTAAGTCTGAAAGAAGGTTGGCTGAGATTCTGGTGATCAAAATCGAAGGAAAAAATGAGAGGCAGGCAGACACTCATTTTGTTCCGTGACATTTTAAAATGAATTGGACATGAAAAGCTTGAATTAGGGAACTTGGTGCATGTAAGGTGGAATAGAGAACAATGGAGTACCATAGTCGTCGGTCCTAAGAATTGGATTGTTTGTTCTTGGTTATGATGTGTATCCGTAGTGTTTATTTTAACTGCTAGTGAAAACTCGCTTCTTAAGATTGAAATGCACATATATTGCTTTAGAACTTCACCCTTCGAATTGTAAGAATTCAGTGTTTAATGAGGCCAGAGCTAACTGCGTGGGCAGGATTTGTACAAGGTGTTTCACGATCGAGAAATAAATCACATGTACCAGGCAGTTGAGCGGTTTGAATAACAAATTTCAAACGCATGAATATTTCAGTAGGGGAAACATAAATATAACTCTTCACCTATTTCAACCAATTGCATCCGGATGAAACTATATATTGGCAAGTGTTTTAAATGCAAGTTAAGTGACACCTCTGTATACATATATCAAAATCTACAAATAAGTATTGAAAAATAGACAGTTTTGTATTCTTAATCATTATTAAGAGATCTTGTTTTTTTGTTTTGTTTTTTTGCAGTCGCATGTTTTTCGTTAACAATTTCCTCGTTTCACAAAAATTAAAGATGCTGCTCCTAATTACCTCTTAATTTTAGTGTTAGGCCTAGTTTGAATATATTGTAGTTCGTTGGCTCTGCACAAGAAATTTTTAGAATCAAGTCCGATGTTACATTTTGCATTTCATATGTTGTTGCTACTGTTCTTACACTACGTGCTAAAACAATCTATGTTATGGAGAAAAAAATCCTTTTAAAATGCCGAAATATGTAATAGATTAAAAACTCACATTTTTTATATTATGTGTATAATCTTCCTTATTTTGACATTAGATATATATTCTGAATTTAAAGTGACCCCATATATTTTTTCTATAAACTTTATAAATTTATCTTTTCTCTCTATTTTAATATTTAAGTTTTTAAGCTCGTAGTAAATTGATTTAATTTTTACTAAAACATTGCAGATTTTCAGTTTTACGGGATCTAATAGATTAATTATATTATTTGCACCAAAGAAATGTTTTTCTTGAGCGACTCCCCAGTAGGCCAGAGCTGTTTACAGGATAACAACGTTAAAATCCGGGATTTGGTTCTCTGTGGTGGACAGAGCGTAGATAGTCTATTGTGTAGCTTTGCGCTAAAACAAGACAAAACAAACATCGTCGTGAGAGAAATCGATCTTTGATAGTGGCAGATAATAACTATTTTTCGTAGATTACGATTATAAATTGTATAAAACGCCAAGAAAATTATATTAAAAAAACATACTTTCGCACCAGTTCTATATTTAATATAAAGCGATAAGCTACACAATGGGCTATCTGTGCTCAACCCACCGTGGGTATCGAAACCCAGTTTTGAGCATTGTAAGCCGACTGACTCACCACTGAGCCACCGGAGAGCAAAACTACACAATAGGTTATTTGCACTCCGACCATCGCCGGGAATCGAGCCCTGGATTTTGGCGTCGTAAGTTTGTAACCTTACCGCTGACTCATCAGGAAAATTCTGATGAGAAAGTTGCCGCAAAATCGTGCTCCGCACCCTTATGGACATAGGTTCATTATAAAAATGAGGGTCAAATCTTACTATTCGATTATCGTAGCCCAAGAATTGGTTGTGGATGTTGTTATTTAATAGTCTTCCTTCTATAGTCAGTAAGTTTGAAATTAGGGGTGATTAATCTACACATAGACCTTGTGTAGATTTGTGCAAGTTTTCGAAACGAAAAACAGACAAATCAGCAAGAAAGAAGCATTAATCTCATTTTATAATTCATTTCAGCACTTGTCACGAAGTTAGTCTGGTTTCGAGGAATTTCACCACTCATCAATAAAAAATGGACAGGGACAAATTTAAAATAAAAACTGGACTTCTTTTAATCATGATATCTGTAACTGTTGTGTTTAAGTTGCCCTTATCTCACTAGAATAAACCCATATTTACAGAAGTATTTGAAGAATGTGTTGCATTAATGCTATAAAGCCCCCCCTCCAGTGGCACAGAGGTGTGTCTGCAGACTTACAACGCTAGAAACCGGGTTTCAATACCCGTGGTGGGCATAGCACAAATAGCTCATTGTGTAGCTTTGTGCTTAATTACAAACAAACAATGCTATACATTTCTTCTGGTGTGTGGTGGAATTCCTATGAACCGCACAACCTCGTGAAAGATAACGAATTTTATCATAGTTTTAGTTATGAGAGAAAAAAAATCAGAAAAAATAATTGTTAAACTGTAATTTTAGGTTTAGGCATCGCATCTGCAACTGACAGTGAACCTTGCGAAGAATTATTATCGGAACTTCGCGAACACCTAAAACTTAATATTTCCTGAATAATAACTTTATTTAATTAATGTTTTATTATTATTATGGGTATATCACATTTAACTACATATTACTTCAAATGTTCTTGCAACTCTGGGATAAACATTGCAATGTCTATGGATAAAAAAAAGAAAGAAAAATAACTATGTTATAATACAACTGTCATTCCGACGGCTCCTACAGCTTGTTTGTTTGTTTTTAATTATGCACAAAGCTACACAAGGGCTATCTGTGCTCTTCCCACCACGGGTATCGAAACCTGGTTTCTAACGTTGTAAGTCCGCAGACACACCGCTGTGCCACTACAGCTAACGACAAAGTTACAATCATGATAATACGTTTGCAGAATATGTACACAGTGCTATCATCCATAGTCTTTTTTAAACAATTTTTTCTAAACTATTTATGCACCAAATTTCTTCTATGTCCATGACTTTGTTGGCTACAGTGTTCTTAATAATAAATGAATTATAAAAGAAAAACCTTATAATACCACTAATATTACAATTAATCCATCTAATTACTATTGGGGTTTCCTGTCAATTTTACATAGAAACTCAGTGGTTACGCATAACTGTTTGGTCAGTTCTTTACATTTTATGTTATAACAAGCAAAAACGTAAAATTACCCGGTATGATGCTATATGTAATGAACTATATAAAAACAAATCGATAATATGAGGATTTACGCACTGTTGCCGCTAACAACAACTCATTTTTAAGTCCATTAATAACACTTGTGCGCTTTATTTGATTAACGATACCATGCTAAGTTTTTTTCATCTGTGTTATATCCTTTTGTCAAGTTTTCAGCTCTTAAGTCAATAACAAAACGTTGTCGACTTCCTTGTTAGCAGGAAATGTTTAATTTTCAGAGTTCCCCGATGTCAAATTAAAGCCATACACGAATAAGTCAACGCCCTCTATTTCATAACGGCGATCGGAGATAGGTGTATTGTAATCACTGAATTATTGCTGTTAATTAGATCGATGTACTTTATCATAGCTTTGCTCAGTATTGTGAAAAATATTTTCTTTTTGAACTTTTAAAATGCAATAGTTAATACTTTCCTTAGAAGTCTTTCAGGTTTTATTGTGATATTTGTACTCAACCAGCACTTGTTCTCCCAAGTAGTACGTTAAACAAACTGTACAGGTTTGCTACCTTTCAAAAGTAGAGTTTAATTTCTTTCCATACTGTTCTTAAGTATGGAAAATCGATTGTCGCCTGTATGTAACGAGTAATGTCAGTAAATATATGCCTACTATTATACAGAATGAAAGACAGACGCTTTCGTTAACATTCTCTGCTTATGCAATACTAGTCTTCTGCATTTCTCCACTTTCTTCAGTTTTTCTTACAATTACTATATGGTCGATATTTTCCCGCTCTTTTTTTTTTAAAAAGAAAACATAAAGACGTTACGGCTAAAGCTACAAACAGTTAATAATAAGATAATTCAAAATTTACGTATTCCGTGATTAGTGAACTACGTCAATGTACATTACTATCATCTTTAATATTCAGTTTTACAAAGGTGTTCTGTTCATTAAGTACTATTTTTTCATAATATTGATGTGTATTACCGTACTGCTTTAAAATAAATTACACTGAAAGATAACTTAGCATTTCTGAAGTCGGGAAGTTCTGGCGAATTTCGTGTGGTTAGCTTAAGTTATTTATTTGTCTTACCATTGGATACTTGGAATGTGGTATAAGTAAATATTGGACAAATACAATTTGTGTGGGCATATTCGTCGATGTTGTATATTTTAAACCAATAAAAACAAAACATTCAAGTTGTATACATAGAACCATGGCATGGCCTGGTGGTTAGAGCACTCGACTCTCAATCTGCGGCTCTAATCTCAAACCTCTTTATCAAACATGCTCACCCTTTCAACCGTGGGATCGTTATAAGGTGACGGTAAATCCCACTATGTGTTGGTAAAGAGTTGGCGGTAGGTGGTGTTGATTAACTGCCTTCTTCCTAGTCTATCACTTCAAAATTAGAGACGCTAGTGCAGATAGCCCTCGAGTAACTTTGCGGGAAATTGAAAAAACAACAACAAAAAACAAACAAACAAACGAATACATAGAATCACCCCCACTTGTTCTTTTCAACTGAATATTGCAAAATTATATGGTGTAACTTCCAAGCTGTTATTTGGTCTTACGGAAATGATACAGTTGTATAAAGAGATAAAGGGTTTGTTTGTTTCTTGTTAAGCACAAAGTTACACTATGGACTATTTGTGTTCTGCCCTCAATGGGAATCAAATTTATTGCTGACTCACTGGAGGTTAATATCATTTAAGGATTATAAAACACACATTTTTAATTATGTCAAAATGGATTTATCACACGATCCTCATGGAAAGTTTAATATTACACAAATGTCGAATGATTGGTCACATTTCAATAGAGAAATTAACTTTATTCGTTTTGCAAATAGTGAAAAAAAAAAAAACAACCGTTATTTATCTTTTGATATCATGGAAAGTTAATTTACCAAAGTTCGAAAAAGTAAACATTAAACATATATTCATAATGGATAATTGATAATAACAAGTCTTCAAAAGTTATTTCGATTAAACCTGTAAAATATATTTAGTTTTCCATCAATTAACTTAGTTATTTTAGTTTTGGTTTCATATATTACCGTTCTTTGAAGTACATTTCAGCCTTTTAGCACTACATGTAAGACCTTTATAATTCTTTAAGGCTTTCTGAAAAAAAAAAACATACTTGAAAATCACTGGTATTATTTCAGCATTGAACTCACTTTGAGTACAACATTCTTTTGACGTTTTGGGAAACGTTCGTTAACACTTTAAGGGTTAAAATCAAAAGCAGTTATGAAGTATAAGACACCACATTTCATTGTCTTTCGCTTATATAAATATTTCAAGTTACCCTTTTTTAAAAACATATTTGCATGTTTAAACGTTATATTTATAACGTTGATGATTAATAAAGAGTTAGCTTCCCTTACATTTCTTTTATTTTCAAATACTCAAAAACATGTGAAGAAAAACATAAGAATGATACTGCTTCCGTGATGGTGAAAGCTTATTTTATTTTTTAAATTGTTTAATTTCTACCATGTGTATGAATAAATCGTGTTATCTATTTATATCAGTGTCACTAGGTCATACATATGTTATGCTAGTATATCATTTCTGCTTTTGGAAGCTATGAACCCAGACATTTTCCATCATATGTTAATGGTAATGACAAGGACTGGCATTGGACAAACTTTTGCGGTTTTTTAAGTCTCATTATGAACGTTTTGGTTTTGATTTGTATCAATCTCATTATTGTTGTATAGTGGTGATTTGATCGCCTATTTACAATTAATATAGTGTATAGTATCTGCGTTTAGATCATGTCTGAGAGATGGAATATCTCCTATGCTTTTGGGAGCTATGAACCCAGACATTTTCTATTATGAGTTAATAGTGATGACAAGGACTGATAAAAAGTTGCGTTTTTTAAAGTCTCATCGTGAACGTTTTAGTCTTAATTTGTATATATCTGTGAGTGTGTGTGGCATGCGTGCCTGTGTTTATTACATTAAGATGTTGTTCTTTTCCTTAATACATTTGTGTTGCATTTCAAACTTGTATTCACACGAAAAAAACAACAAAAAAACTGGTCTAGGTTATATAATTATATACAGCGTTTTATAGAATCTTTTGTCTCTCATTGTCCAGCCCAGCTGATGAGTTCTGGTATTAAATTAAAAGTTTATTGGATAGCGACTTGTGGATGACTAAAAGGTAGATTTAAATTACTATTTTTACAAACTTCTGAGTTCGAGCCGCAGTGGACAAATTAAGAGGAATGCAGGAAAGAAAAAACTTCTGCAGTTAACTTGTTTTTACGACTAAAAGTATATATATGCTAAATTCTGTTTCTCATGCATGTCACTAGGTAGAGTCACGTACTGAACTCATCTTTAAACGTAGCCATAGAAAGGAAATATCTGACAACCTCTTTGAATAGCTTTTCATCAACCCCACTATCATTATTTTTTTATGAAACTAAAAAACTCAGTTTTATTCTGTTGGTTGTTTTCATGTTATTTTATATTAAAATAGTGTTTTTTTTAGTCATATTTTCCATGAATATGACTTGAATTGTTCATGTATATAATAATAGTATCTTCTATCAATTCGCTATGGCTTCTCTTTCCCTTCTGGTAGTTTGGATTCTTGTCATCATGCCTAACCGCCTACTCTTTCTTCTTCAAAACTAGCTCTCTTTTGTATAAGATTAAGTGTATAAAGTTTATAGCTTTTGTAGGTCTTCAATTATGGTTCGTTGCCTATTAAAAACAAACAAACAGCAACAAAAAACAGTTATTTTGAAAATGACCTTATGTAGTTGGATAGAAGAAACAATCGTAGAGCTCCCGACTCTAAACTCATGTATTTACCCAAACTTTTTCTTCTTTCTATTTTTACGAATTTGTTAGTCTTTTCAAATGCCTTATAGACTTCATACAAAAGTAATATATTGTACAAAAAAGGAATTGTACGATACATTTCTACATTGCCGTCACTATATTTTAGATTCATAATGGGTCACTTTCATGGAGAATGTCTTAATTTTTGTTTCTTTGTCATTGAGCACAAAGCTACATAATGGATTATTTGGGCTCTGCCCACAGCAGGTATCGAAACCCGAATTTCAGGGTTGTAAGCCGTGAGAGACTTTAGCCGTAAAATTATGCGTATATGCTGAATTAACTTCTTTTTTGTCATTTTATTTCTCTTCAGTTTTAATGTCTTCCGGTGGGTCAGCGAAAAATCCGGAGTTTGACTCCTAGCGGTGGACAGAGCGCTAAAAACAGAACAAAAAACAATAACAACAAAAAACAGCCAATCAACCAATCAGCTCTTATAAATTTGGAAGGGGACGGAGGTACAGTGCCATTTATAGGATAGCTGTTCGATTTAAGCTTCGGGTTTTCTTGCATATAAAAAAAAATCACAACAAATATGAAAACATAATTCATTTGAACATTTATTCATGAAAGTACTTAAAATACAGTGACATTTATTGGGAAGGTAACAAATCCAACTTAGTCTACGAATTAAAGTTAAATAAAATCAGAAACATGAAAAATAAGGAAATTACTCAGTCAAAACTTTCATCTTAGTCTTTAGTGATTTTAGTCTTGGGACTGCCTCAGAACCGCTCCCTCGGCGGTAAGTTCGATGGTTTATGACACTAAAAATCGGGCCCGATATTCGTAGTGGGTACAGTACAGATTGTGTAGCTTTGTGCTGATTAAAACCAAACAAACGCCTCAGAAACAGAGAAATAGGAATGTTTATACAAATAATTTAAGTTTGTTTGTTTTGAATTTCGCGCAAAGCTACACGAGGGCTATCTGCGCTAGCCGTCTCTAATTTAGCAGTGTAAGACTAAAGGGAAGGCAGCTAGTCATCACCACCCACCGCTAACTGTTGGACTACTCTTTTACCAACGAATAGTGGGATTGACCGTCACATTGTAACACCCTCACGGCTGAAAGGGCGAGCATGTTTGGTGTGACTGGGATTCGAACCTCAGATTGCGAGTCGAGCGCCCTAACCACCTGGCCATGCCGGGCCTGAATTTAAGTGCAAAATCATTTTTAAAACAACATTTTAGTTTTGTGAATGACGATGAAATAAAGTGGGATAAAAATCAAAGTAAGCCTTGATGACAATAAAAATGCTTTGTTTTAATGCTCTAGTGGATAGGGTTCGTGCATTAAGATAGTAGCTTTTATATCGATTTTCATGTATTAGAAGCTTGTTAGTATTCCTATAGAGAAAAAAAAAGTAAATAATATTTATCGTGTTCTATATTTTGCTTTGTATTTTTTATTATATATAAAAAACAGCTTATCTAGGTTAGAGCTGTGTCATAACAAATTTTCAGAATAGTACTAAGACCAAATAATTTGAAAAGTATTGATCCAAGTTCAATAAGTGTAAATAGATTTATTATTTGTTTACCAGTTGGTAATACATGTTATTTCTTTCTTTGCTATTTTTGCAATGAGATATTTGTGCTGTGTCCACCTTAAGTACCATAAATCCGATTTTAATCGTTATAAATCCCAAGACGTACCGACGAACCACTGGAGGGTATATATTTTATTAACGTGACTAATTACTTATAATTAAAAGTAAAATAAGTTAAAATACGTTTAAGGCTAGATTTATAGAAAGTTACAGGTACCAAGAAAATCAAATTTAATTCGAGGTTTAAATTTGTTATTAATGCTTAGTTTAAATTGAGATCAGAATACATGAAAGTAAAACCAATATCGCTATATAAAATGATCTATAATACAAAATAGTTTAGATCAAATTAAGCTTATAATGAATATAATGTATGGATTTATCAGTTTTATTTGTTTTAACGCAAAGCCACATTGTGCTACTTGCGCTCTGTCCACCATGTGGAATCGAGCCCCGGATTTTAGCGTTTTAGGTCCGTAGAGTTACCGCTGAACTTGAGGACAGATTAACTGATACCAAGTGTGATAATCTTGCTGCTAACAATTTTTTTCGTCCATAATGTCAATAAATTCTCACGTGATGAGACTAGTTTAGGAAATTGGGATACTAAGTATCAATATGACATAATTATTACATAAATAATAATAAATAATCATGTTATTAAAAAAATTAAGTATATATATATATAACATTTACCGAATATCTTTCAATTATAATTTACCTACCACTAAAATAATTTATTTCCAAGTTTTTAGGTCTACATACAAAAATATAATAATTAATTCCTGAGACTTTTTTAAGTTTGTTTGTTGGTTATTAACTCAAAAGCTGAGTAAATCACACAAACAGAAATTCTGGCTTTCAGACGAAAATAAAGTAAAAGTTTCGTCGGGTTTTTATTTTCTATTATCATTCCTAAATTCTCTCTGTCAGCTGGTGAAATAGCGGGGGACAAAGAGAACTGATTCCCAGCGATGGAGATAGAAGATAGCCCTATGTGGTTTTGCTCTAAAACAAATAAACTGTTCTCTCTCTATATAGCTCTCACGTACAGAAACTCATTATAGTTGTGTGTGCTTTATTTAGCCCTTTCACAGCATTATAAGCCGCAGAAAACAGCCGATTGGGAAAATCTGATAACAATCCAATTAGGAATTTTATATAAGCAACACAACTTTTGCGATAAAATACTTTATTATTGGCTAGTGACGAAAACTCTAACCTGCATTAATACGAAGCCAAATTCAACTGCATTGCACCTACAAGTACGGGTGTATATACATGTATGTATATGTATATTTATATATATATATAGTAATAACATACATAGAATTACAAAATGAAAACTTAACATCGTGATGTGCAAGTGGGTGAAAGTTGTCAGCAGACACAAAATAATGAAGTGAAAATATCTTAAAATGTAACCCAAAAAAGCACAAAAACAAGACACGCCGAAAAAAATCAAAACATATATAATTATATATGTATGAATATGACAAATGGCTAGAAATACGGATGAAACAAGAAATACGTCTTTTGCTGTAGACAAAGCAGTAATACACACAGGTTACTATAAGTGTTTTACTCTCCGAGCAGTAATATTCACAGGTTACTGTTAGTGTTTCACTCTTTGTAATATTTTACTTGATCAAACCGAATGTGACAACGAGATATCTACATGCCCAAACATGTTCATAAAATATGTAACAAACAGTATAACATTATGTAAGTTTCGTTATGTGTGTTTACTTAAGGTGCACTTGAGTAATTAGAGACAGGGATAATATGTTTGCTTACTTGAATTTGCACTCCATCCTCTCCCCCCCAAAAAAGTTGCTGTATCGTATTCTTTCTGTTCTTTACACAGACATCGACTGTTCTAATAAATTATTATCAGAAGGAAAATGCTTTACGTAATGCCGACATATCTAACGACATTTCAACGATCCTTCATTGACCAATTCGTAGGCGACACCCAGATTTTTCACGATATTTTGTGCAAATCTGTCAATTAGAAGCACACGAGGAAAATTCGGAAAGTGTGAATAACAAATAAACGGAGTTTTATTTATACACCGAAGAGAAAAGCTTAAACATCTTTTTTTGATTGTATATCTCCTCCAGCTCAAAACGTGTTCACAAATTATCTTGCAAATGAGCATTCTACAATCAAAGAAAGGAACTTTAAATTGATAACACGATGTTACCCTTTCTCTTTGTAATTATAGGCCTCTCCAAATCACACAAAATTTGTGGTAAATCCTCCCAATCTTGGATATTTCTATATTTATGTGGGCTATTTATGATAACATGGCTTTGTGGTTAGCTATGGATCTGCCCATCGATTGTGTCCTTTTATTTACACATGCACGCAATTAATAAATATATTAATGATGGTCAAACAAAGGAGTTCAAGAGTTGTCTGAGGGCGCTGTTGACTAGCTGCCTTCCGTCTAGTCTATCAGTTCAAACTAGAGATAGCTCTTGAGTATCATTGATCGATTACCGAAACAAATAAATCAAATCCCTTTTTCGAGAATGGTCAGTTAATTAAATTAATGCAAAAATGCTGAAATAGTAGACAAAATGGCAATGTACAGTAATGGGTCTACTTCCTTATTCAGAAATGTTCAATTAAAGTGTGATTTCATTTTATCAGAAAACGTAAACTTTTTTGGACTTCAAACTTTTTATGATATTGGTTTCACCGAAATTTTCCATATTTCTTATTTAGTCTATTTTAGGTGGCTCACCGTTTAATTCAACATTCACTGACATTTTGAAGTTAACAATTTCACAACAACTACTAAAATAGACAGCAGGAAACTCAGTATGAATTTTTGTAGAACCATATCATTATTTTCCTCCACGATTTGAAAAATATATTAATTTCTTTCTCTTTGTTCTTCTAGTTCATACCCACCTTTTTTTCCTATTATGTTTTTTATTTTTAAGATATCCAATTAGTTAAATAATAATAAATATACACATACACGCACTGGATTCTGAACGTGTAATAATAAAAGAGATTTATGAAGAAAATGTGATGTTGCTTTTAAATCAAACACAACTAAACAAGAGTAAGAAAATACATAGAATCCATTATTTTTGAATATACGTTTGTCGCTATAACAAACCGTCTGATATAAGCACACGTTATAAGATAAACGTGACACTATTAAGCAAGCAAAACTATTAAAAACCATGTGCTCAAAAATTGTACACAAAATGTGCCCTTACAAATTTTAAATATAAAAAGATTGGTTTAATTTTTAGTGCGATTTGTTAAAGTTTAGTATATATACACACATACACCCAGTTGATAAACAGGTTAATAATATTTGAAGGTTATGAGTAAGTTCAGAGATAATGAGTGACAAACTGCATTACAAATTCCTTGATTGCGATGGAAATACAACTTTGTGCAATTGTATTGTAGGTTTTATTTGTTTTTTCAGCATCACTTTGGGATAAGATTATGATGACATTAAAGACGTGATCTCGAAGAAGCAAATAGTATGATAAGACTTTATCGCGACTTTTAAACAGCGAATTAAAATTTAAGTAATAATAGGGTGGCACAAACGAAATATATCAGTTTGTTTGTTTTTCGCCACTCTATATTACTGATTTACATATATAGCATGCTTATATAATTTATAGAAAACGAGAAGCCCGTTGGTCCATTTAGGTCGTTCCATCCACTAAATTGCAGAATACGAATAAAGCGTCCAAAGCCAGACTTTTTCATTCAAATATTCACATAGTCTTCCCTTAAAATAATTGCACCCACCGCATCTGAAAGCAACTTATCCCTAAAACAATTAAGGTTGTATTTTGATGTTTGTTATATGATAAACTACAAAGTAATTACGATCGTATATAAAATATTTTGATTTTGTTGTTTTTGGTTTTACAAAATGTTAAAACGGTTTCTTTTTAACTCGGCCATTTTCGTTATCTTTAATACTTTTCTTTGAAAGGTTGCATAATATAATTTCAAAACTTGTGTTTGAGAATTATGGCAATCTTACACAATAACCCTGATATAAATTATTTATGAATCTCTGGGTAAAGTCCCCCGGTGAAACAGCGGTAAGTTTACGGATTTACAACGCTAAAATTTGGGGTTGGATTTCCCACTGTTTGAAAGTCCTATGTGTTTATTATAAAAAAATAAAAACCCTACGTAAATTGAAAGTCAAATTGACAGGGTTTACTAAATAGTAGGTCAGGTGGATGCTTTTGAATTTTGTACTTATGTTAATATTTGATATGGAATGTAGTATGGTGTTTATACATTTTCTACAAGTCTGTTTAAATCAGTTTTTGATTAATGTTTTAAAACGTATATTTTACAGACGAATAAAGACAAATAAATACTCTTTGAAGTAACACCATATGTTAACTACATAGTAAAAGTTCGATCTTGCCGGACTTCGCGCTCGGAATTCGGTCGATTTTTCCGCCACCAGGTGCTTAAAGTGGAGTTTCCTGCGCTGTTTCTTCTTGTACTTTGTACTTTTGGGGTAAGCGCTGAAAAAGTTGATTGGCGTCGTCTTTGTACCTTGCTGTTGAGAACCTATATAGGACACAAATAAAAGATATAACACGTGCTTGGAAAAAAATCGAAACAGTAGTCTGCTTACTTATTTAAAACAAATCGACGGACAATAAAATAATTTGTGTAATTGAAACAAAGTGTTCTGCTTAAAATGCGCGTGTATTATAATTGAAATAACACATTTTTTTAAAAATACATTTTTGATGTTTATACCCTATAATTCTTAGATACGATATATATTGTTTTATCTTCAGTGTTAGCCAGCCTTTTTAGACATTTTAAACCTTAATTCACTATTGGGTACATACATCAAATATATCTATATAAACAAAGAAAAAAAATGTGTCTGTCTGTTTGTCTGTCCGTTATATAACTACTCCTAGGTCGCTGGGCCAATCTCAGCCAAACTTTGTGGGATGTTAGTTTGGAACAAGGAGAGTGTTATTAGGGGATTCACAGCCTACCACTTCTATTATTGTTGTTATTTAGCATTTATTATATTTGACGTAAGTTAACGTTAGCTACATTTATAGATGGTGCCACGTCCTTACATAAAAAAAAACACTTTATTAATTTTCTATAACACAATATATACACAGTGTGGGGGAAGGCACACAAAAGTCTTGTATATCTTAGAGAGTGCATTAGTACTCTCTACGGAGGAATGCAATGAAAAAATAGCTGCCACTATTGCAAGAATACATAAACTCAGCTGAAGTTTATACCCTAATAGCCATCGTAAGGTTTATATGAAGAGCCATTTCTTAAGCTCTACTTTGACACGTGACCTTTCAACTTTGGCCCGTAATACACTTCTCTGGTCAATGAACGCCAATTAATTAATCACGTGAAACACTGTGGAAGAACATTAAGAGGTAAGTGAAGAAAGCAGGTAACGGAAAGTATCCCTACCGTCACTACTTTGTCGCTACCTCTACCTACAAAGTCACCCTGACCATCGCACAGTGTATACCATGTTTTAAATATATACATATTGAGTTCTTAAAATTTATACAAAATTTTTAGTGA
>NW_013666166.1:174429-177073 GCF_000517525.1 Limulus polyphemus | reverse complement strand
GTGTTATTTATCTTAGCATCCATCCCCATATTTTTTAAAGTTTATAACAAGGCAAATGTCTCTAGTAGCACAGTGGTATATCTGCGGACTTACAAAGCTAGAAACCGGGTTTCCATACCCGTGGTAGGTAGAGCACAGATAGTTTTATTGTGTAGCTTTATGCTTAATTACAAACAAACAAACAAAAATCCGGATAAAGGACAGGAATCTCAGCTTGTTGTAAATAAAGGCCCGAGCGTCATTTAGTGGTTAACTTATCAAACTAGGAATTCGAAGGTCTCGGTTTCGAGACATGATGCTTACAAACATGCTTCGCAATTTCAAATATGGGTGTGATATAAGAGTGACTGTGAATCCCAATATTTGGGTTAGAGCAGTCACTTCAGGCGACGGTTGCTGCTACTTTTGACTGGTTGCCTTCGCTCTGATTCGCTGTTCAAAATGATCTATGGCACTAAATATGCCACTGGTTTCTCCAATGATCTATGGCACTAAATATGCCACTGGTTTCTCCAATGATCTATGGCACTAAATATGCCACTGGTTTCTCCAATGATCTATGGCACTAAATATGCCACTGGTTTCTCCATTTTATTTTTATTTTGCAGAAACCTGCCTACTGCAAACACACCATGAAAAACCCCATCATATGCGTATGATAATTCTGACTGAATCCACTGACAAACATAAATTGTACATGAATTAACACGTTTAAAAAAGGCCGATATCAACATAAGAAAGATTCTATGTCAGTTTCTGAATGGTGACAACATACTATAAATTGATGAAGAATGATGTCGTATACCTGACACAGAAAATCCTGAAATGCTGACTCAACATTCTGAGCTTCTCGAGCAGCAGAACATTCATGGAACGAGCATCTGGGATAGAGGAGAGCTATACGTTGACCTTCCTTGGAGCACACAACTCTGAAATCCAGAGTAAACTAATATCTAAACTATACACAAAACAAACTTATATGAAGAACACTTATAAATGACGCTTGACAAGCATTATATACGTATCAACTATACAACAAAACTAATGTCTAGCTGACATAAACTATTTAGCACAGTGTATTTGTAATAGTCCTAAGTTATGATTAGTCCTATGTAATCGCATTTGTTGTTTTGTTCAGAAACCGTACGTAAAGTGTGCCCCCCAAAACATAGATTGTGGATTTTAACATAGAAATACAATTTTTAATAATGAATTTTAATATGAATTTTACTTTTTATTTGTGGATGGATCTTAACATAAATATATCATTTTTATTGTGGAATTCTATGCTCTCTCAACACTAGTAGATCCTAGAAATATCTTGTTGTTTCTTTTTTTGTAACATAGATCTGAACGCATTTAGAAACTGTTCACACCAAATACTATACAGTACCATTTCTATCTAATTAAAAAAATGTTTACCACTTAATATTGTACAATAATATCATTTCTATATAATTATATATTGTTCACAACTTAATATTGTACAATAATACCATTTCTATATAATTAAATTTTTCACAACTTAATATTGTATGATAATACCATTTCTATATAATTATATATTGTTCACAACTTAATATTGGACAATAATACCATTTCTATCTAATTTAATGTTGTAGAATATTACCATTTTTGCCCAATTCCCTCAACACGAGAGTCAAATATCCACAATTATAAAAAAATATATGCACATCACAGATAGCATTTCCTATGATGTTGTTAACACTTAAGCATGATGGCGAGAATAATGTTAAATTTCATTACCGCTATTACCATTATTTGTCATGTCTTTTTGTTAATTCATTTTTTTAACTGTTGTGATCTTTTGCTAGTTTAATACAAAAGCATGTTTTACACTAAAGTGGTTACAAATGAAGATTTTAATTTTATATTATTCTAAACAAAAATTTAACTAAAAATAATTTAAAATGTATATCATTATGCTCTCTCTCTCCCAAGTAATGTATTTTCCACTCTCTTAAATGTTAAAAAAAATCACCTTTAATATGTAAAAAAATCATTCCTGGCGATGAATAAATAACAACCCTCGTGAAAAATATTTAGAGGAGCCAATCCACAAATAATTTTATAAATTGTTTGTATATAAAATGTGCGCTCTTAACTCATAAGATATATGGATATAGTTAATTTAAGGTGAAAGCTCTATTAAATACGGTTTAATGTAAGAATATAATACTTAAGAGATACGTTTTTCTATCACATGACCACTATCTGTAATTCATATCCGTTGTAACTTTCACGATGGTTAACTAGAAGTACTGTCTACACATAGCTGTCCTAACACTAAACTGATAAACTAAAGGGGAGATGGTTAACTAGAAGTACTATCTACACATAGCTGTCCTAACACTAAACTGATAAACTAAAGGGGAGATGGTTAACCTAGAACGTACTATCTACTACGATAGCTGTCCTAACACTAAACTAGAATAAACTAAAGGGGAAGACTGGTTAACTAGAAGTACTAGTCTACACATAGCTGTCCTAACACTAAACTGATAAACTAAAGGGGAGATGGTTAACTAGAAGTACTATCTACACATAGCTGTCCTAACACTAAACTGATAAACTAAAGGGGAGATGGTTAACTAGAAGTACTATCTACACATAGCTGTCCTAA
>NW_013666166.1:170497-174156 GCF_000517525.1 Limulus polyphemus | reverse complement strand
TAACGCCCCCACAGCTGAAAGGGCGAGCATGTTTGGTGTGACGGGGATTCGAACCCGCGACCCTCTGATTGCGAGTTTAGCGCCCTAACCACCTGGCCATGACGGGCCTTTTTTAAAATACTGGAATAGGTCTATATGTAAAAATACTGTAATTTGTGCTCTGTTAATCAGGTAAAAGATTTGGTTAAGTAATGCATGTATACATTGAACTACAAGCTATCATGCCTTTAAATAAAAAATACCATTTCTTTTATTTTCAATGATAGTGATACCTGTTTTAGGCAAGATCTATATAGAAGGGGTGGGTGTTCACTTCCTTCGGTTATAACCTACATAATGGTATCCCGTTTAAAGAGTATTGTGTATGTAGGGCCGGATTTAGGTTTAGTGGAGACCTAGGCCCGAGTAATATTTGGGAATAATAATAATCACCCACTCTTGCCTCTATTCTGCTAGCTTTATGAACCATAACTTGTTTACTTAGGTTACCGGCAGAACCTAAGGCCCAGGCGGCCTATGAATTAATCCACTATTATGTGTATGGTTAGTTTTAATGAGTTGTAACCTAATTTCTAATTTTTCTCGTTGTAGTCCACCTTCCCATTTTTTGATTATAGCAAATATGTTTGTTTGTTTGTAATTAAGCACAAAGCTACACAATGGGCTATCTGTGCTCTGCCCACCACGGGTATCGCAACCCGGATTCTAGCGTTGTAAGTCCGCAGACATACCGCTGTGCCACTGGGGGGGGCAGCAAATATGTTCGGGGAATTGAAATATCAGTTCTCAATTGTTGCTAAACGTCATCACAGTCATGAAAAATATTTAATGCTTTAGTGTGTTAATTTTGTTGCCAGTTGCGCAACGATACACACGAAGAACGGACGTCGTGTGGTTTATTGTTTCGCACATTCAGAAATAAATGTTAATAAATTTGTTAACATAATTTCAAGACACCCTGTACAAAATATGTGTGAAATATTGCTAGCCACAAACCTGTAGTGGACAAGATCTTCTTTGTTCCCTATTAAAGCCACTGGTGTTTGTTCTCCTTCCCCGAAATCTTCTTTTATCAGTTTTACAAGTTCCCGTGCTTTTACAAAGCTCCGTTTGTCGGTGATTGAGTAGACAATAACATAACCCTCTGCGCCCTCTAGTAGTCCCTTGGATTTAAGCGACGAGAAAGATTCCTGATAAATAACAAAGTAGAAGAGTAACAAAATTAACATCACATTCTAATGCTATAGAAACCTCAAATTTCCAAAGAATTTCGTTGATAATTGCTTTTAAAAGTTACAAATTTTGGTATCTGTTGGTAAGATATCATATATACATATATACATTAAACTATATATACATAAAGATGAAGAAAATAAGCAAGCAAAATGTTGAAGAGAAAAAGGACAAAAATCAAAGATATAAAATGAAGAAAGGAAAAACTAAAAGAAAGAAGGAAAATACAGCAGAATTTCAAAAATAGTAAACGGCAGATTTCATATCAGATAAGAAACAAAGAATTCCATACACATACTTAAGTATATTTAATATATGCAAACAAAGTGAATAGCTTTAACTCAGCTGTTATCAACGTATACATACATTTTTTTTTATGATTACAATCAAAACCCAACATATAAAGGAAATTACAATGTTATATTTGTTTAGCTATTTCTTTATTATTATTTCATAAAAGTATCTTTTAACCGGTATGCTTTTATCAGGTGAGTTTTATTTGTTCAGGTCGATCGGCGAACATTTCTAAATATTTACGTAGCTCCACAGAGCACATGCCGAGGAGATATATTTAGACTGAAGGGCCATATTTGTTCTACAAAGCGCATGGCTTACAAATTATCCTATTTTAGAGAATGAGAAGAAACGATTCTTGAAAAAAATCTTAGTCCGGAAGTCCACTTTCAAAGACACATGTGATGTGAAAGTTATTTATGTGTTTCAAGATAGGCATGTCTAATTACAGAGCTGTTTGCTAATTTTTACATGAACAAATTTATGTGGTAAATTGCTCTACTTTCAAACAGCATATATTTGTGTGTACAGTTCTTGATGAGTACGTCATATACGTGTGTACAGTTCTCGATGAGTACGTCATATACGTGTGTACAGTTCTCGATGAGTACGTCATATTTGTGTGTAGTTCTCGATGAGTACGTCATATACGTGTGTACAGTTCTCGATGAGTACGTCAGAATACATAACTTTTCTGTAAGTTGAGTAAATAAAAAATCGAAACGTAGAATTGGTAAACATTTGCTTAGCATCGGATTATCATTAAATGTAACTTGTTTAAGGTATCAAATTGTCCTTTTGGTAATGATTTGAATGTTTGACACTTTGTATGACGTAACCTGTCAAATCTTGTACATCTCTGATATCCTGGTGTAACTGAAACATCTCCACAGTTTTAAACAATGTTATAAAACACTTCGATTTTTGTTTTATGAAATCTGTTTGGTTGATAAAACACGAGAAATTGAAGCACAAATAATGCAATACATAAATAATCGACTGATGAATCTCGTGCCAACAAAATTAACAGAAATCACAGCTATTCCCGTCATAGAACATGTTTGTCCGTTCAGTAGTGGGGACACTATAAAGTGACGGTTAATCCCACTATTTGTTGGTCAAGAGTGTTCCAAGAATTGGCAGTGGATGATGTTGACTAACTGTCTTCGCTCTAGCCTATATGATTAGACTACTAGTGCAGATAGTCCTCGAGTAGCTTAGCGCAAAATTTAACAAACAAACAGACAGTTGCAGTCTGTTTGTCGATCGAGATTTTAAATAGATATCCAAAAATGTGGCATGAAGCTTTAACCGTTATCTTTCTAAGAAAGCTGCTTTAAAATATGTGTATATATATATATATATATTGTTTCGTAATTGCTATAGATTCGTGAAAGACAACGACTTATCAAAAATTTAAGTTTTAACTTTTTGTTCTAGAACAGGTTATGTCGTAAAATGGTGAAAACTAGAAATAAATCTAGCATTGTTTTTTTTTTCCCACGAGTTGGATACAGAATACACATCTTCAAAGCGCGGAGTACTTAATTAATTCAGCTTCTTATTATCATCCGTTTCGAAACAGTAAAATCCTTAAAATAAATTTTAGAATGCATGAACTTACGTGAAGCAGTAGCATTTACAAATGGTATTTCGCGCTTACTAATTTCTACAAAATAAAAGTTAACACTTTATAAAATATAAGTTGCAAACGGTACACTAGGTATAACTCATAATTGCTCGAGACATGAGCAGTTTATGAACAGGTTATAGTAGAGAGAACACTCAATAGCAGCCCTAATAATTAACGTGAACTTCCCGTCAAAGAACTTTTTAAAACAGTGCAGAAACTATGGATATTAAGACATAAGATTTTTAAATATTTTAATAAAAAATAGGATATTTGTTAATTTGCCGTGAATTTTTTGTCTTCCATGATTAAGACTTTTTTCGAAAAAGTGTTTAACTAGAGGTTCGTTTCTCATTCACAATAAAAAACTATGATTTGTTTGTTTGTTGTTAAGCAAAAAGCTACGCAATAGGCTAAATGCGGGTATCGAAATTTTTGGCGTTATAAGCTCTCAGACTTATCACTAAGCCTCCGGAGGCTTTAAACTACTGAGAGTAAGAGA
>NW_013666166.1:169455-170476 GCF_000517525.1 Limulus polyphemus | reverse complement strand
TTAAGACATAAGTAAGTTTTTAAATTAATTTTTAATAACAAAATAGGATTATTTGTTAATTTGCAGTGAATTTTTTGTCTTCCATGATTAAGACTTTTTTCGAAAAAGTGTTAACTAGAGGTTCGTTTCTCATTCACAAATAAAAAAACTATGATTTGTTTGTTTGTTGTTAAGCAAAAAGCGGGTATCGAAATTTTTGGCGTTATAAGCTCTTAGACTTATCACTAAGCCTCCGGAGGCTTTAAACTACTGAGAGTATGAGAGGCTTAACTTTCCTTTAGAAAAAAATTTAGAGTAAGTATTTTGGGATTATAAAAAAGCACATTTATTGAAATATCAAGACCAAAATCTGTGGCTTGGGTTTAATCTAATGTTTTGAAAGTATTACATAACGATGGCTTTTTTCTACTCGTTTAAAAAATACCATAAAAACACATATATCGCATCAGTTATTCACCGTATATATATGAAAAGGAGAAACATTTAACATATAGCAAACATATATACGTCATCGTAAGTTCCCTAGTCTACCGGATATTAAAATTTGGTTCAACCGCAACCTATGTTTGACATACCTTTCCGGAAGTATCCGTTACTCGCACCAGAAGTACTCTGTCGTTGACGATGACGTTTCGCTCGTAGCAACACCAAGTGCTATGAGAATATTCTGGAAGGTACTTCTTCGTGAAAAACCGAACCACCAAAGCTGCAAGTTGTCATAAAAATCAACGAAACTTTTCAAACGAATTTCATTCAATGCTACATCTACACAAATAAAACAATAATGTGGTATTGGCAACATTTAATCAGATTTATCGTCTCTGTGTCATTACAGACTTTCATTGGTAGAGAACTGAAATAAAATATGAATTCAAAACTTGCACATAATCAAAATCTTTCCCTGCGTGCAATTATAATAATCAGAACTCTTGAAGTAAATAAAAAGTCTCTCTCTCTCTCTCTCCAAAAAACCACCACGAGTCAAATTGAAAGTTAGTTTATAATACATACTGAAAAAGTG
>NW_013666166.1:164055-168580 GCF_000517525.1 Limulus polyphemus | reverse complement strand
GACTCGCAATCTGAGTTTCAATCCCTGTCCCACCAAACATGCTCGCCCCTTCAACCGTGGGGCCGTTATAATGTGACGATCAATCCCACTATTCGTTGGTAAAAGAGTAGCCCAAGAGTTGGCGGTGGGTGGTGATGACTAGCTGCCTTCCCTCTAGTCTTACACTGCTAAATTAGGGACGGCTAGCGCAGATAGCCCTCGTGTAGCTTTGCGCGAAATTCCAAAACAAACAAACAAAAACATTATTAGTCTCAAAGCGGGTTCTTCGTCATCGAATTTGAATTCATCACGGCGATTAATCGAGGTTGCGTAAGTCTAAACATTTATCTTTGTTATTCCAAGTATAACTTTTTAAGTATGTTCTCTCACCAATCCACTACCATAAACCAATCATACCGTGAAACTACGTAACCTGAATATAAAAATCATCAAAAAGAGAAACGATATTTCCTTCCTCAGACAGTGCCGCTCTGAAAAGCTAATTCCTAAATTTGTGAAGGTCAAGTTATCGAAAAACTTAAACCAGTTTTCAGGTACCTGATGATGACAAAACCTTGTCGAAACGTTGTACAATTGCTGTTATGTTAAACTTATATTAAAGTTTTTCTTCATTACCCATTCAAGCCGTCTCCAGCCATCATTAATTTCAATGTTTGTTCAAGTGATATATTGCTCGTGAGAGCTTAGCAAAATATCATTTAAAAAACGTTCAGGATGGTCGAAAATACTTTTAATGTGTGACAAGTTCCCACTCTTCAGGATTATAAAAAAGTGATAAAATTCATCTTGTTCCAAATTTACACTAACTTTACTACTTTCAATGTAAGCACATAAGAAAGAGGGCCACTCGTGAGCATAGGCGCTAATCGCGTGCGCGGGGGGGGGGGATTTGAGATAAGACTTTTCCGCCCTTCGCAGCGAGGAAGGACAATATGTATTGTCTTACGTTTTACTATTACATTATTTCTTTTAAAAAATGTGGATTTGTGTTAAGAATAAAATTATAAAATCCTGGAATTCTAACAGGCTAACTCTTGTTATAAAAACAACCACAAGAACGCATAAAATGTCTTCTCTCGTCTTTTTTTTCTGTCCAAAAATGCAGAAGTGACTTGTTTGTTATTTTATCATGGATGGTAAAAAAGGTAGATGTTACTATTAATTTAGGCCTGTATATTCAATTTTTTAAAAAGTTACAATATCGTATAATGTTTTAGTCGAAAAATATATGTATGATAGTAATTATCTGCTCCTGGACTCTCGTAAGAGGTTCACACCCCAAAATGCAATCTGAAATACATCCCGCCATCCCTTACAGTACAAATCGACGTCTTATTTGTAAGGTCTGTGGAGCATATTGTGGGAACTTTTAAAGGACCTGAATTCGCAACCAATACATTAGCTTGAGGAATATTTGGTTTGACATAACTTGGTTTAGTATACTGTCCGTTAGCAGAGGGAATCTTGAAGACTGGTCGAAAATTTACGTGTGGTGATAAGAAATTTCTCATTAATTTTGGCATGGGTCAAAAATCTGTCTGGAATGAGGAAGATGAGCAGTTTAACCGTGATGGTACTGCGCAAACTTTGAAGAATTCTAATGGGGGCGTCATGGCGTGAGCTGAGTTCTATGAATTGGACATGGTACCTATCTTTGAAGTGGCCGCAGTTTTAAATGGATGTAGAAATTAATGAATTTTAAAGAAAGATGTTTCAGAGGTCATAACGAAGTTTCTGGTCAGCAAATCAATATATTGGTTTAGCTAGATAATGTTCCCTGAACCCATGCATAGTTTCAAAATAATATTTTTTTGTTGGGGGGGGGGGTTGTACACACAAATCCCAAATCCTAGTCGTATAACACTTATTTAATATCATCTGGGAAGTTTAATTCAAACGTTTAGACAGCAGCCTTCCAGTCATCATCCATTAGCTAAGCTTATGAACCAATAATAGAGACATATGATACAAGATACTGCTAGAACCCAGCTAAGAACATCACCTTACAGAACAGTAACAGCTATATAGGCAAAAAGCTGTGTTATGTCGTATTTCGACAGCAATCGCTAAGAAAATCTCATTAATTATATGTCCGGATACTTTTATTGAGGCAGTTTGTAGATAGAATTCAAAGCAAAATTAATCTTCTGTTACGCATGGGTGGAGTTCAATATACATATTTATATATTCTTAAAAGACCCATAACGCCACCATATTTTACATCTATCACTTCGTTACAAATTGGTGACATTTTTGAACAAAAAAAAAAAAAAAAAATGAAGCATCGTTGTAACGGCCTTTAAACTTTAAGTTTTAAACGAATAAACAAAAACTATGCACTAACATTATTTGGAGTAGTGCCACACATTTACTTTCAACATTTTGTAAGGTTAGTCAGATTTTAAGGAGTACTTTAGTTGCTAGGAGATGCTGTTTAATATCTTAGTTTAAGGACTTTCTTCTGAAAACAAAGTCAAATTAACTACCGTGCCTAAGTTTATTACAGAGGTTTATTTCAGGCCCTTTGTTTATAAAGCTATGTTTGTATAGCTCTAAGATCATAGCGTTAAATGGCACAATACTAAGATCAAAGTGGTTATTATAATCTCCCCCACCCGCCAAATGGCTTAGCGGTAATTCTAAGGATTTATAAATCTTAAATCGAGTTTCGATAATTGTGGTGGGCACAGCACAGATAGCCCATCATATAGCTTTGCGTTAAGCAAACTAACCAGGATTCTGTATAGAATTTAAATTACGAAAATAGTTCCATTCCAAATCAAATAAAGGGTGAAAATATCCTGTTCTGTTCTCATATCGTAAGTCTGTTTTAGTTTCTTACGAGTGTTTGTACAGTTTTTTTATTAGATTTTGTTTGTTTGTTGTTAAGCGCAAAGCTGCACAATGGGCTATATGTGTTGTGCTCCTTGCGGGAATCGGACCTAAAATTTTAGCGTTATAAGCCCTAAAGCTTGCCATTGAGTCATCGGGTGGGATGGAGCTGAATGGTTCGAAAGAAAATTTACCCAATCATTCTAGATTGCCTCAGCTATCACGCCACTTTCATTCTCAGGACAACAGCCGAAAGTTTGAATAATTTCAAGTTTAAAATAAACCAAAAACATACGCTAAATGACCGAGCCTTTAATAATCACGTAGACCACTGTTAATGTTGAGATAATTACAACATATTTAAGCGCCCCTCAGTGGCACAGCGGTATGTCTGCGGACTTACAACGCTAGAAACCGGGTTTCGATACCCGTGGTGGGCAGAGCACAGATAGCCCTTGTGTAGTAGCTTTGTGCATAATTAAAAACAAACAAACAAACAAACAAACATATTTAAGCAATTTTATCCAAGTCCACGATTATCGTTACTTTATTTAAGCAAATTAGGAATTTTGCAATGTACAAAAAAATCGACCTTACGCTATTAGGTGTGTTATTACAAAAACGAAATAACATGAATCTTGTTAAAAATATAGTACAAGAAGGATTTCGATCGTATTCAAAGCTAAGCAATGTGTTATTTTCATTTTATTACATATGAAGTGGATTAATTTTTTTTGTAAAATTAGAAGTTATAGTTTGGAATAATTATACAAATTAGGCAAGAAAGTCTTATCTAATTTAACTAAATCGAAACAGTGTCAAAAAATGTGGACGTGTATAATGATGAATGCTTAGACAAAAAACGAATAGGTGTAAATTAATTCGTGGAACTTTAAAAAATAGGTCGATAATATTTCATATCAATATACCATATCATTTAATATAATCAATGAAAATATATTCTCAAACTTAAGTTCAAGGTGTTACCGTATTTCATATGTCAGCAAAGAGGCAATAGACAAGAAGTTTGATCAGCAAGGATGTATTCCGAAAATTGGGACAAAATACGTTTTAATTTTATAGCCCATAAAGTGCCCAGAAAACTAATCAATGATACTCATAAATGAAGAAAAATATCATACTTGTCGCTGCATCATTAGACGTTTGTTACTGACCCGTACTTGTCCTGATCTAAGTTACTATGCTAGTTATTATTATTTTGAGGTTCAGAAAAAAACAAAAAAACATTTGTTTACATTGAAATCTTTCATTAACGTCTAGACTGTTGGAGAGCTTTTCCTGTTAAGCAAAATTCTCTAAACTATTTATACACCAAAAACTTATTTTCCATTTCACGATAATGTTAGTTATGGTGTCGCTGATCAGAAAAAGATAAACAAAAAAATGCCATCAATATTGTAAGTAATCCACAAATTATTACTGGAGCTCCATGTGTATTTTTAATAGAAAATTAGCGATTTCACCCAATTTCTTTGGTCAGGTAAAAAAATAAACTACTTAATATATATGATGTAATTTGTGAGTGGTCTCCACTGGTAGTGAACGGTATAAAATAAGTCATTAACTTGAAAGTTAAATATTAAATTACTGTTTTTAGGTTTGTTTGTTTTGTTTTTGAATTTCGCGCAAAGTTACACGAGGGCTATCTGCGCTAGCCGTCCCTAATTTAGCA
>NW_013666166.1:157123-163543 GCF_000517525.1 Limulus polyphemus | reverse complement strand
GTGGGATTGACCGTCACATTATAACGCCCCCACGGCTGAAAGGGCGAGCATGTTTGTTGTGACGGGGATTCGAACCTGCGACCCTCTGATTGCGAGTCGAGCGCCCTAACCACCTGGCCATGCTGGGCCCTGTTTTTAGGTCTACATTTCAAATGCAATTACATGGTGTAAATCTGAAATAAATTTTGCAGAGAACAGCTACGAAGTAAAAATGAACGTGTCTGTCGAGAGCTCAGGTTATACGGCTACGGTGGTGCAAATTTGGTTTCAAAAATGGGAGGGAACAGTTTCTGTAGTTGAAGTGGCACATCTATGAGAGTATTCATAAAAAAGTTATTGAGAAAAGTTTCCCTTGTGAGAAATTGGTTTGGTTTGTTTTGAATTTCGCGCAAAGCTACACTAGGGCTATCTGCGCTAGCCGTCCTTAACCTAGCAGTGTAAGACTAGAGGGAAGACAGCTTGTCATCACCACCCACCGTCAACTCTTGGGCTACTCTTTTACCAACGAATAGTGGGATTGACCGTCACATTATAACGTCCCCACGGAAAGGGGGAGCATATTTGGTGTGACTGGGAATCGAACCCGTGACTCTCAGATTGCTAGTCGAGCGCCCTAACCACCTGGCCATGCCGGGCCTCTTGTGAGAAATAGGCCTATGTATGGCTAGAATATTCACATTTTTATCATTATCAACGCTTTCAGATTACTAGTTACGTATAGTAGCGTCTCTCCCCCCGTTGACTCAGCGGTAAGTCTGAGAGCTTGTAATGCTAAAAAAATCAGATTTCCATACTCGTGGAGATACATCACTGATAGCCTATTGTGTAGATTTGGGGTTTACAACAAACAAACAAACGTAGAGTAGCAATAGAACTGTTTATAAACATAACATCAGATATGTGAGACTATTGACTATAAGCGTATGTCTTTTTGAGTTTTTAAATTGTTTTAAAGGGGTAATACCGTAAAAGCAGGCTCCGCACATTCAGTTATGGGTGAGTTATAAGCGGATTCATAGTAGGACAAAAGTGGTAGTTGGTCTGACTGACTGAATTCACTTTATTCAGCAGTTCAAAATTAGAGACTCTATATCAGAACACGATGGGTTTCTGGTCTTGTATTTTAGCACATGTTGAATATACTAAAACAGGTTGAACATACTAAATTTATTAGTCTAGACAGCAATGACGTTAAAACATCGCTTTGCACGATTATTACTCAGTTTATACTTACGGTTGATGACATGCATGACACAACATTAATTCTAATGAATTTCAATATAACAGTGAGTTATTCCTTAGAATAAGCTATTGATCGACCAACTTTCGGTGGAAATAATGGCTTGTATAGAAACAAACGAGTGTCATGTTTATAAGAAGACGCAGGGAAGTGAAATCTGATCGTTAATAAAAATGTCTGAATTTCAATACCCACTTAGTTCGCCAGAAACGTGACCAGTGTTATAAATACTTATGTTTGCTTCAATACATATTAAGGAGATGTTAAGTTACTTGGTGTGCACTAATGCAATTACAGGACTGCTAACTAAAAAAAAGAAAAACAATCCATATTTTGTATATTATTATGTGGCACGTGTAAACAATAATGGACAATTAATAAGTTCCAATGTTGTGTAAATAATACTTATTATACAATGGTATTTCAGTTGTGTGATGATGGAAAAACTTTAAAACTGACATCAGTTTAATATAAAGAGATAACGAGTGAGACTTCTCGTTAAGAATTACCTGCAAGTCGATCCAGTCTGATACGGTACATATAACACAATTCTCACACATACCGTGTATTAAACAAGGTTAACGCACACGTTTGGACCCTGTGACGTCAAAGCGACTGGTGTCAACGTAAGAGGATAGCTATTTTTATAATACTGTTGGAGATTAAACGTCATTAGCTGTAGAATAAAATAACAAACAGCGAAATATCGCCCAACCAGTTTTTGATGATATATTTAGTGACATACTGGGTTTTTCTGAACAATGAAATTCATTTTTAAATTCAACTTATTATACAATGTTATTTCAGTTGTGTGATGATGGAAAGAATTTTAAAACTGACATAAGTTTAATATAACGAGACAACGAGTGAGATTCTTGTTCTCTCGTTAAGAAATTATTTCCACTGAGGTGCTACGGAGCCTTTTAAAAGCTTTACACAATGGTTTATATGAGCAGAAACTTACAGTATCTGTCATGTATTAAGTCACATCTGGATAGGGCGTAATAGGTGCAAAGAAAATTATCATTGAAAACGATATGTATGTTTCACATTATCGGCTTATCTCATGAATTATAAAAAACAACAAATTGATAATAATAGGTGCAAAGAAAATTATCATTGAAAATGATATGTATGTTTCACATTATCGGCTTATCTCATGAATTATAAAAAACAACAAATTGATAATAATAGGTGCAAAGAAAATTATCATTGAAAATGATATGTATGTTTCACATTATCGGCTTATCTCATGAATTATAAAAAACAACAAATTGATAATAATAATCTATTGAAATATGAGAATTTAAATTCAGAAACTGGGATGACCCCCTTTAGCTCACTTAAGAATCAAAAGTTCTCATGTCTAATAATGCTGTGAAATTTATGTATTGACAGTTTCTCGAACTTTATAGATAATATACTAGATTTTAGTCTCATATCTCTACATTTTCGAGTGTAAGGGGCATTTCAGATCAAAACTTAGTTAATATATGATTGCAACTCATTATTTACAATAAAAAAAATGTTGGATCTAAATTAGATTCTCCTAAAAAAAAATTTCACCTATTTACTTATTATTTATTATTATTGATAAGTTTAACTGTTGTAGATTTTAAAACTTGGATATGTCTTCTTTTGTTTCTACATTTTAAAACTGTTAAATCAGTAGAAGACAAAAACACTATTTGGCAGTAAATATAAATTAGTTAAATTGCAAAATCATAAAACAAAACTGCTAGTAAAGTCAGTAAGAGCTATTTTCCGTAATTTTCGCAAGACAACTACACTGCCATGGAAATTACTTCCTGAACTAGGTGGCACTAATCTGAAATAATGACGTGTACGAAAGGAAGTTTATTTATTTTGAATATTAAATACAAGGGCTATCTTCGCTAGCCGTCCATATTTTTGAACCGATAAAATAGAGGAAAGGCAACAAGTCAGTAGCATCCGCCGCCAACTCTAACTGAATAGTGGGATTTAACTGTCACTCTTTTGACGCACACATGACCTAAAAGTACAGAGCAGGATTTTCTAGAACGGGACACCAACCACGAATCCTCGGATCCACAGTCTTACACAATGACCACTAGACCATGACAGGTGCTAGGACAGAAAGTAATTAAAGCATGATTTGTTATCTTACTAAACAATATTTCCAATTCAATAAAACAAAATTTTTATCTTACGTTTGTATAGTAAGATACAGGATAATTTTATATAAATCCCCTTATTTAAAATTATTATATCTTAAAAAAATCACCTGACCCGAGGAAAAAAAATCAATAATCTCGCATTGCTGAAACAAGATAAACAAAGGCGATGCTATTTAGCTAGAAAAGCGATTGAGGTGTGTAGTATAATATGGCTTTAAAAAAATGTGTATTTTTATACCTTATGATTCTCAAAAAACCTCTGTTGCAGTATAGTTTCTCTATGACAAACACTTTTTAAGATATTGTTATTTTGAATATATATTTTTTAATATCCAATCCCTTTTCTAAATTTAAAATGTTCATGGAATTAAGGGAGCAGTGAAAAAAATAGGTATTAATCATCACCGTGACCTTTAACCATTGGGCATCTCCTGAATTTATTTAATGCTGTTCTTGTTAAATTCATTACGCTTGAGACATGCAACACAAAACATCTGAATTTGTCATTAGTGAAATATATGATTAGAAACTAACGCACTAAAAAAATAAGTTTCGATATATGTTCCCCCCAGTGGCACAGCGGTATGTCTGCGGACTTACAACGCTAGAAACCGGCTTTCGATAGCCCATTGTGTAGCTTTGTGCTTAATTACAAACAAACAAACAATCGATATATTTTAATCAGAAAAGAGGCGAATTACACATACTTTCAAATAAAATGTTAAGATCATTACAATCAGTGAAAATAGACGATTTTTGAAAAGTCTTATATTTTCTTTTCCTTTATATATATATATATATACGCAATCTTACAGAGAATATTAACCGCTTTGTTGGTGTTGGTGCTTTCTGACATTCTCATAAGTATTAATTGCTATTTAGCTTAATAAAATCTGTTAAATAATATTCTATAAACAGGGGTACTAGGAGAAATGAGTGCAAAATAATTCATAACGGAACTTGGATCAGTAGCTTTTTTACTTAAACACGTGCAACATTTTTCCATTATTATGAGCAATGACTTAAGGCTTAGTTTTGTAATCCATGTTCTTCCCAAGAACCATAATACCCTCTTTCTAACTGTGTGAAATAATTATCTACCTCCTTCTAATAATGCTCAATAATTCCTTTCTTCCTTCTAAAAATGCCCCCAAATTTTCTAACTCTATTTGACAATGGTCAATAATTCGCCATTTCTTTCCTTCAAACAATAGCTAACAATTCTCTCCCTTTCATGTTATTTTCATTTTTGTATTGCAGTGAACAGAAATATACAACTCAAAACATGCAAAATTAAAACTAGAACAACACATTTTTATTTTCCAGGAAAAATATGTTTATCTTACACAGTTTTATCTTGATAAAAAATACGCTAAGAAAACTACTACAATTACAAAAAAAAGGTTTTATTTTATTATTACTTTATTTTATAGCTCAAATAACTTTGTTTCTGATTCATGTGAAACCTCCACCGGTGGTTCTGAGGGCTAATAACGCTAATATTTGGTTTTCGTTATTCGCGGTGAGCACAGCACAGATAGCCCATTGTGCAGCTTAGCATTTGACGACAAATAAACAAATAAATTTTGATTCATGCAAAGTACTTCGAATTTAATTAAAACTATGTTATAAGATAAGAATAGCTTAAAATATGTTTATTAACATTGGAATTAGAAAATTAGAATGATAAGTCGTAACAGGAATATTAAAAAGTTTTAAAAAGGCATAAAATGTGAAATATGTGGTATTTCGCCAGTAAAGAAAAAAAATTCTAACGTTCGAACCCTCTTTTAGAAAATACAACCATAACAACAAACGAAATTACCGTTTTTATAAGTAACACCACCTACAAAAAACAAACAAAAGATAACTAGCAAGTATTGCACAAACGGCATAGTTCCTACCACTTAGCGGCCTGGCATGGCCAGGTGGTTAGGGCGCTCGAATCGCAATTTGAGGGTCGCGGGTTCGAATCCCCGTCACACCAAACATGCTCTCCCTTTCAGCCGTGGGAGCGTTATAAGTGACGATCAATCCCACTTTTCGTTTGTAAAAGAGTAGCCCAAGAGTTGATGGTGGGTGGTGATGACTAGTTGCCTTCTCTATAGTCTTACACTGCTAAATTAGAGACGGCTAGCGCAAATAGCCCTCGAGTAGCTTTGCGCGAAATTAAAAAAAAAATTTACCACTTAAACTGCATAAAAATGACTCAACAGGAAAGTTTAAAAGTTACAAGAGCAAATACTGCTCACACTAATACGTATCATTACTGAATCAAAAAATATGAAATTTATCAACACAATTTCAATATATTTTTAATTATTGTAACTAGCTAGACAATATTATTCGATGAATGCATTAATTCTTTCATTGTTTGTATATCTAACCACTTCATTGCCTTTATTCAATTTTGAAAATTTGTAATGCATCCTGGTGGGAATTTTGATATTTATTATTAATATTTATTAATATTATTTTCTAATAATATTAGAAAAAAATTACCTTCATTCTCCAGATGATATAAAAAAATGTTCTTAAAATCATCTGGAAAATAAATATTTTTACCAACTTTGTTGTTGAAAATGCCTTTATTTATGTTATTATTTTTTTACTTAGTTTATTTAGTTACTTTGTGCAATATGTCATTACTATATCCTTTCATGCTTTTGCATTCCTTCTAACTTGACCCAAGTAATTAATTACTGTGTGTGTGTGTGTGTAAATGTTATTTTTCATATCTTTCTTGTTCTACTGTGTGTGTGTAAGTGTTATTTTTCATACTTTCTTTGTTCTACTGTGTGTGTGTAAGTGTTATTTTTCATACCTTTCTTTGTTCTACTGTGTGTGTGTGTGTTATTTTTCATACTTTCTTTGTTCTACTGTGTATGTGTAATTGTTATTTTTCATACCTTTCTTTGTTCTATGTAGTGTTCGTAGTAGTTAGTTACTTTACTTACTTACTTTACGTTTGTTCTACGTTGTGTAGTAGTTGTAGTTAGTTACGTTATTTACTTCTTACTT